>NC_069501.1:842758208-842868208 GCF_027579735.1 Bombina bombina
CTGCACTGGCCAACAATAGAAATTCCAATCGAGTTCAAGCAATGGTAAAGAAGCCAACTCCCACAAGTGCTAATTATGGAGATTTGAAATACGTTCCATATTTCCCGAAAAGCAAAAAGCAGTGGATGGTTCGACCAGTCTATGAGGATATGGATTTGAATCATATTTACCTCATGCACACAGAGGTATTGAACCTAGTTGATGGAAAATCCAGTCACACATGGGAGTCTAAAAACCAGGTTTTACCTACAAACATAGCATCGACCCCTAGGCCAGATAAGAAAAAACTGATAGAAAAGCATACTTCACGATTTGGGTTGAACAATTAAAGATCGCTTTCATTGTACTGAAATTATACTTTTTATTTTTCGATTTTTTCACATAAAAATTATATATTTGAAATTATTATTATCCAAAATGATTACTATATGTGATCAAACAAAGTTTTATATGTTTGGTTAATATATCATTGTTTATATTTAATTTTATTGTTTTTAATAAAATAAAAAATTTAATACATTTTTTTTTTTATTTCTTCTTTAAAAAAAAAAAATGTAATATATATTTATAATGAAATTTTTGCTAAAGTTTTAAATAATTATGTATTATATAAGATATGATCATGGGCTAAACTACAGGGGGTGCATAGATCGCAGTTGTGGGCACAGCTTTTAAAAAAAATTAAAATAATAAAAATGTAATCGACCACTGCATGCACTGATATCATATGAGTGTGACATAACTACAGGGGTTATTGTTTCTGTATTACCCATTGGTGTTTATGTGTGTACGGTGTGTTTATGTGTGTGAGTGTGTCTGTATTTTTTTCCTTTATATGTGTGTTTGTTTGTGGAGCCAGAAAATTACAGACCTTGTTACTACAGCATCGGTGGGGCAGGTGGTGAACATTGTAATGATTCAGTAACAATATACACAGTATGGGTGGTGGACCATGTCACTGGCTACTGTGGTCAGTTTATAAACTACTGGGCGGGTAGGGTCAAGCCATCCATATTAACGTCAACATACAGACTGTCAATAATGTTACTATATAAAGTTATGAGAATGAGAGAGAGACAGAGAGAGAGAGAGACAGAGACAGATTTAGAATGGGGCAGACCATCTCACAGACTGTGGGCACAGGGTACCTGCTTTTTCAAACATGTAATTTGAATATTAATTTTTTTTAGGTGTTAAATGTAAACCAAACAAAAAAAAAAGGGTATAAACTTCACCGTATTTTCGATGTGGGAGGGCCTGTGTGGTGGTGTTCCCTTCTTAGATTATTACACATGGTCCCTGTCGTTTATATTTACGCCTCTGGATATTATTACAAATACATGACATTAAATAAAAACATATAAATTTAATTTTAACGGCTTTTTTTCTGCAAACATTAAAACAATCACAAATTTTGATTTGTCAAAAATAAATCGTAACATATAATAAATTTAAAATCAAAAATTGCCAAAAAATGGTTTGATATTTTAATCATTGTTATTTATAAAAAAAAAAAAAACATTAAAAGTTAGTCAAGGATCATCTCCAAGGCATTTCCATCATCTTCAGGGTAGTGAAATCCAACGTATATTTGATCGGGTGCTGGAAATGCACATCTAATGCTATTCACTACACACGATGGAATTGGTCTTCGGTGTTTCTGACCCAACCGACCATATATCCATGTTGAAAATCCTCTATATGCCAATTTTCTAAAACCTCTATAATTAAAAGATAATTAATAATTTAATATGTTTTTCAACACCATGGTGATAAATACATAAAGACAAAAAGACAGATATAAACACAGAAAGAGACACACACATCAATTGAAATGTATGAGATCAATGATCAATAGAAATTAAAAATTTTCATTTAAAAAACAAAAAAAATTTGAATATGCAGATACTGATTATAGAAAAATTATGATTAAACAATAATTTTATTTAAATAACTCTAGTCGGAATTATAAAAAAGGTAATCTTTAACAAATTAATTGTTGCCTAGTTATGAACGTATGGCGTACCAGATCCAACAGTGCGGATCTGGTATGCAAGGTGTTCATGAATAAGGCGAGCATTGCACAAGCAGCTGAAAATAAGCTGATGGTGCAACGCAGCCCCCGGCATAGACTATGCCAATGCTCATCCAGCAGGGTGTTGTCAATAAACGATCGTGTTGATTTACGGCGATGTACACCTCCTCATAACAGGCAGAACGGTTGTATGGAGCATAGTTCTTTGTGAACAGTGCTTCATAACTGCAGTTTTTGTAGAGCCTACAGGCTAGGCCAAAAAAAAAGGGGTAGCATCAAGATCCGTAAGGAGCTTGATAAATAAACTATATTATATTTATGTGTTAACAATAAAGATTATGTACAATTAATTCAAAGTATAAACATCAAAATATTGATTCAATTATATATGTTTTGACATATTCACCTTTGAGTGAGGGTATCAACGGCTGTGGGTTGCATTGGAACATTACTTCCAGTCATATCCGAAACACGTTGCAGAAATTGTTCATCTGTCTCTTGGATATGATTCTGATGATCACAAATGCAGGATTTTCCTTCTGGTATTTGAGAAGAGATATCCTCATTTTCACGACAACAAAATGATTCAATCACAGTTGTCATGATTTTACAATTACCACATGTACACCAATCAATGTTATGTATACGATCGTCCTCATCAGAATTTTCTCCAGATTGATCTAATATTCCAGATTCACTTAAATCTTCTCTCTCAGTACTTGTTATATTCCTCTGTGGATCAAATTGATGGGATTGCGATATGTCGATTTCTCTAGTCTCCCTATTTTTTTTCTCTAAAAATTCACGCATCTGTAATAAAAAAACAATATATCAATATGCATTTAAAAAATTAAAATACAATATAACCTTCATTTAATATATGTTGTTCTATGTAATATATTTTTATAAATATACTTTAAAAAAGAATAAAAGAAATAATTACCAATTCTGCAACCTCTTCATCACACATTTCCATTAAATTCCTTCGTCTGATGTGACTTCCAGATGCAGCCATTTTGATTGTTCAAACTAAAAATAAACTATATTTTTTCAAATTATAAATCAATGATGGAAATATTCAGTAATTTTATTTTTAAATCATATGTAATTTTTCAATTTCTAATAATTCAGAATATTAAATAAAATATTTGTGCTCTATAACCTAAATTTTTTTTTAACAAATAACACTATTAAAGAATTTCAAATAATTTTAAATTTAATCAAGACATATATAACCTAGGTTTGTTGTATTGCATTATAAAATTATTATTATTTATTTATTAAAATATAAAATTTAATGATTTAAATAAATAGCATTCGTGTATATACAGAGAGAGAGAAAGCGCAGAAGATAAGTCAGAAGATAGAGAGAGCGAGAGGGATAGAGAGAGAGCGAGAGGGATAGAGAGAGAGGGATAGAGAGAGAGCGAGAGGGATAGAGAGAGAGGGATAGAGAGAGAGCGAGAGGGATAGAGAGAGAGCCAGAGCCATAGAGAGCCAGAGAGAGAGAGCCAGAGAGAGAGAGAGAGAGAGAGCTAGCGAGAGCTAGCGAGAGCGAGAGAGAGCGAGAGAGATCGAGAGCGAGAGAGAGCGAGAGAGATCGAGAGCGAGAGAGAGCGAGAGAGTGCAAGAGAGAGAGAGCAAGAGAGAGAGAGAGAGCAAGAGAGAAAGAGAGAGCAAGAGAGAGAGAGCAAGAGAGAGAGAGCAAGAGAGCGACAGAGATAGAGTGACAGAGAGAGAGCGAGAGAGAGAGCGAGAGAGCGAGAGAGAGAGCGAGAGAGCGAGAGAGAGCAAGAGAGAGCGAGAGAGAGCAAGAGAGAGCGAGAGCAAGCACGATAGTGAGAGCTATAGTGAGAGCAATAGTGAGAGCGATAGTGAGAGCGAACGTAGATCACACATAAAATTAGGTGTTGGATAATCGAATCAAGTATTTTGTTATATGTATTTTTTTTTTATATAAGTTTTTGTACTCTTATTGAACATATATTTTTATATGTATCAGAAATTCACTACTGTGACCTAGCTATTTAAAATTTCCTGCCAACCCATATGCCTATTATCATTCGCTCAATTTTTATGGTTATTTGTGCTTTTAAAATACTATATTCTTCTACTTCAGATTATTGAATTATACCATTATATCAAAATCAGTAAAAAAAAAAATGGTGAGCCTATGATAAGAGGCATATTTTTGTGCATCTACATGTAAGATCTAGCTCACAGTAGTGAACTTCTTCTATAAAGCAATAAAGATATCAAATAAGAATACATTTTAAATGTTAGGATTCATTAATAGTCGAATTTAATAATTTAAAAAGTTCAAATGACACATAATGTGAGACTATGATAAGAGGCATTTACTTGTGCGTCTAATTTTTAACTGTTAGCTTACGTAGATAGCTGAACGTACATAGCAGATGAAATTAGGTGATAATTAATTGAATAAAGTATATTGTTTGATTGATTATTCTTAGTTTTAACTGTTATCTATATGGTTTTTTTTTTAAAGTATTTGTCTAGGGAGCTGAAATTACCTACTTTGAGCTATCTCTTTAAAATTTACTGCAAACACATATGCCTATTAGCATTGACTAATTTTTGTTGGGTTATTCATGCTTTTAAAATACTATATTCTACAATAGCCGATTATTGATTTACACAATCTTATCAAATGCATGAACAAACTAAATTGTGAGCCTCTGATAAGAGACATATGCTTGTGCATCAATTTTGATGCGATAGCTCACAGTAGTGAACTTCAGCTCAAAACCAAGAAAGTATACTAACAATATAAAAATTTAGAATTGAAGACTCATAAATAGAAAATACTTTTTTAAAATCTACCATATCAGCAACTGGGAGTACATCATAAGAGGAAAATGTGTGTACAGCACATTTGGAAGAAATAGCACACAGTTGCGAAATTATACTCTTTATAAAATTAAACTTAGAATAACTATATAAAGTATATATTTATATGCTTAGTTATCATATAATTTTGGTTATAAAGTTAATACACATCTCATTTTATATGTAGTTTAAAAAGACAACTGTGAGATAGATCTTGATAATTTTAGGCACACAGATATGTCTCTTATCATTGGCTCTCATTAGTTGTTCATGATTTCAAAAGAATATAGTCTTCTATTTGATAATCTTGATTTATAAAATTGAATTCAAGGTTATAATAACACAAAATATGAGCCTATTATAAGAGGCATATGGGTGCGCATCAGATTTGGAAGAGCGAGCTCACAATAGTGAACGTATGCTCCACAGCAATAAAGTATTATAACTGTATAAAATTTTATAAACGAAGAGTCATTATAAGAAGAATAAACTTTTTTAAAATCAACAATAACCTTAATTTTGAGCCTATGATAAGAAGCATGTGTGTACAACACATTTTGAAGAGCTATTGCAACCTATTCAAATTAGAATGCTAATTTAAATAGAGGATTAATAAATGATTAAATTATATTGTTGGATTGATGATTCTTCAATTCAAATAGTTCATACAGTTATTCAACATTAATTTTGCTAGTTATCAATAATAAAAATTTTTGAACTTGCTATTGATAATTAGCTGCAAACACATGCCTCTTTTCATTGACTCATGTTAGGTGTACTTCATGTTTTCAACGGAGTATATGATTAGATTTGTAATCCTATAATTATAATAGTATATACTCCAAGAGAATAAATAAAAAATTGAGCCTATGATAAGAGGCTTGTGTGTGGCACAAATTTTTAATCGATAGCTGACAGTAGTGAACATATGTTACAAAGCACAAAAAAATCTAGAATATTTTTACAAACAGTGATAAATTAAGAGTGAAAAATATAAAAAAATATAATATTTGCTATGCTCAAATACAAAAATAAGTGAGCCTCTGATAAGATGCTTATATGTTTGCAAAAAATTTTGAAGAGATAGCTAACCGTTCTGCAAATCAAGTAACAATAAAAAAAATATGTTGATGAACTGAATATATTATATATTATTCAATTCTTGAGTTTGCATTACAAAATTTACATACAGTTAGCCAACAAATTTTTTTTGGAATGAGCAAAATTTCGTAACTTTTAGTTATCTCTCGATTTGCTGCACACACATGCAGGTTATAATTATTTATAATTGGATCTTTATAATTGGATCAAATTTTGTATAATTCGTGCTTTAAACAAAAAAAAAATATATATTTTATAAAATTCATATATAGCAGTTAATAAACTCCAAAGAAAATCACATCCAATTGATAAGAGTTATGTGTGTGCATCACTCTTGTCATGAACTAGCTCACACTAGTGTACTTCATCTCTAGAGAAAAATAGATGTAGAGTAAAATTAGAATACACCTAAAAAAAAGCAAAGTTTTCAAAATTCATAAACATTGTCTACCAATTATTCAATAATAACATTGAAAAGTGTAAATTAATGATATTATATGAAAAAGATTATCAACTGTAGTGGTCCATCTGCAAAATGTTATTAGAAATGTAATAATGTATTATCATTTTCAATAATGAATTATAAGTTGTTGATTAAAAAAAAAAAAAGGATTTATATTTCTTTGGAGACACAAACCCACAATAAAATTATGTTAATTCATACAAGCAACTGTGAAATGCAGGATACTAAGGTGTGAATAGTGACAAGCAAACAAGCTTAGTGATGACTTTGTTTTACAAACAATTGGAGCCAAAGTAAATTAATTTGATCAATTTGTAATAGACAACAATTGGTAGACTAATAGAAATAGATAGGATTACATATTTTAAACAACGCTTACTCAATGAATTATATTGTAATATAGTGATGAAAATAATATGACCTTAAAATAAGATTATGTTTTAATAATATTTGTCTGATATGATATGCATGAAATAAAAATTCATTTTTAATTGATCAATTTTAAAATTTATAAATCTATTGCGTAATATATTTACATCTCATGTATATTTTAAATTAATGAACCTTAAAAATAATTTAGATTCATATACTAAAAACTTGTTTATAAATAATTATAATCACAAACGTTGGTTAGAAATAGATATGTGATTATTATTACATTACTTTCTACATGACTGAAGAAAAAAAAAAACTTTTAAATAATTTAGAATATAACGTTGGCAAAAGAAACTAAAAATAAAAACTTTATCATTACTTATTTTTGTGGGATTATACAGTTGTAATCAGTCGGTCACTTCCAAAGCGCTATTTCAATGCTATTAGATCGTTACCATTTCAAAGAGTTTGCGGCGCAGCATTGATACTTACTTGCAGGTCCTGTGAAATACACGGAGGTTGTGAATGCGGGCTTTATATGCGCATGCCTAGAGCGTGTGCGCGCATCGCTTAGAAAGACAGCTCAAGTGGTTATACGCATGCGCATATAAAAGACGCATGCGCAGAGATTGAAAATGATGTAAATAAAAGGGGGCTGGACGCCACGGGGTACGCCACATTATTAGTTTAGGCAAATGTCAATCAATGTTAAGAAAGCGGAACAAAATGGCGGGCGGAGGGAGAAATCGAGACTTTGTGAGTTATATAGGTATATAAATCGGTATTATATTAAGTTTTTAGTAAATTCATGAATTAAACTTATGCTATTTTTTTATGATGAAACGTTTGTGAATGTCGAGTATCGGTGAGTTTACATGCACTTTAACTCCTCCGCCACCTCTGAGGTGGCAGATAGCAATAATCCTGATTGGATACGATTGGGATGATTGACACCCCCTGCTAGCGGCAGATAGGCCGCAAATGTGCAGGGGGCTGTATTGCACAAGCATTTCACACGAAATGCTTGTGCAATGATAAATGATAAATGCCGACAGTGTATGCCAATACAGCGGATTATGTCCATTTAACACATGATAAATCGGCCCCTTGTACTCCATTTATAATCTGGCCCAAAATTTCTTAATTCCTTACACTTACTTAGATTTTTATTATATTAAATAAAAGTTCATATATAAATATTTGATGTCAAAATAAAGTCATATTTGTCCTGTAAAAATGATATATATTAACTGTGGGTACACTTAATGTGAAAGTGGTCAATTATGGTTGAACAAAGATATATATCAAATTCTAGGTTTTGTTTACGTTTAGAACTTGGACAATTGCCTCCATCAGCAGGTTTTGAGTTGTGATGTTGCATCAAGAATTCAGCAAGATATTCGTTTCACAAACAGGTTTCACTAAATCTAGGCCAATGTATTATGAACCCATAACAACTAGAGTGAGTGAAAGACATTACAAGTAGAAAACAGTTGTTGTTTTTTAATCTAAAAGGCAATTACACTATATAAATGTTTTCAGGATCATGAAGCAGAGTGAGTAAGAACCTAACAACCAGATGCAAAAAGATTACAAGCCCCATTCATTTTCAGGAAAGACATTTCAAGTAGGAAACAGTGTATTATTATTTTTTAAATAATAAAAGGCAATATATACGCTATATGTATGCTCACCTGCATGTTTGAATTTTAGATTCGTTATTGGTAAATGTTTCCCTCAGGGGGCATTCAAATGTTTGTCTGGGTATAATTTTTTTTAATATCATTTCAGGGTCCTGAACCAGATGCAAAAAGATTACTACAAGGCCCATTCATGTTTTAGGAACCATCATATTTACTTTTCAAAATCTTACACTCTACTAATAAATATTTGAATACACACAACCCCATCCATTATACTAAGACTCATGTTATGTAAATCTGCACTGGCAACATGTTTATTAGTTCTTACCATAACTATCACAATATTTAACACTTAACTTAACTTTTCCAGACATATGAATCTGCCAAATCAGCTTCTTCTTAAAAGACCTTGTACTATCATCAAAATGGGCATTTATAGTAAGCAATACAAGTCTTTTTCCTAGAACAATAGAAACTGCCAATTGAGTCTCCCTTAGCTGTGTATTCATCAGAAACACAACCCTAGGGGATGCCATTGTATTGTCTGAAAGCTCTTAAATCAACAGTCAACACTTTCGGCTAGATTTATAGTTTGGCGGCCAAAGGGGTGCGTTAGCTACGCGTGCTTTTTTTCTCCCGCACCTTTTAAATACCGCTGGTATTTAGAGTTCACAGAATGGCTGCGTTAGGCTCCAAAAAGGGAGCGTAGAGCATATTTACCGCCACTGCAACTCTAAATACCAGCGGTGCTTACGGACGTGGCCAGCTTCAAAAACGTGCTCGTGCACGATTCCCCCATAGAAAGCAATGGGGCCGTTTGAGCTGAAAAAAAAAACTAACACCTGCAAAAAAGCAGCTTTCAGCTCTTAACGCAGCCCCATTGTTTTCTATGGGGAAACACTTCCTAAGTCTGCACCTAACACCCTAACATGTACCCCGAGTCTAAACACCCCTAACCTTACACTTATTAACCCCTAATCTGCCGCCCCCCGCTATCGCTGACCCCTGCAACACTACACTATCAATAAATAAATTAAATAAAATACCTACAATTATCTACAATTAAACCTAACACTACACTATCAATAAATTAATTAAATACAATACCTACATATAAATACAATGAAATAAACTAACTAAAGTACAAAAAATAAAAAAGAACTAAGTTACAAAAAATAAAAAAATATTTACAAACACTAGAAAAATATTACAACAATTTTAAACTAATTACACCTACTCTAAGCCCCCTAATAAAATAACAAAGCCCCCCAAAATAAAAAAAATGCCCTACCCTATTCTAAAGTTAAAATAGAAAAGCTCTTTTACCTTACCAGCCCTGAAAAGGGCCCTTTGCGGGGCATGCCCCAAAGAATTCAGCTTTTTTGCCTGTAAAAAAAAACATACAATACCCCCCCCCAACATTACAACCCACCACCCACATACCCCTAATCTAACCCAAACCCCCCTTAAATAAACCTAACACTAAGCCCCTGAAGATCTCCCTACCTTGTCTTCACCTCACCGGGTTCAGCGATCAGTCCAGAAGAGGGTCCGAAGTCTTGATTCAAGCGGCGGCTGAAGAACTCCATCATTGGGCTGAAGTCGGAAGTCCATCATCGGGATGAAGTCTTCTATCAAGCGGCATCTTCAATCTTCTTTCTTCCGGAGCGGAGCGGAGCCATCTTCTTCCCAGCCGACGCGGATCCATCCTCTTCAACCGACGCCTACTTGCCGAATGACGGTTCCTTTAAATGACGTCATCCAAGATGGCGTCCCTCGAATTCCGATTGGCTGATAGGATTCTATCAGCCAATCGGAATTAAGGTAGGAATATTCTGATTGGCTGATGGAATCAGCCAATCAGGTTCAAGTTCAATCCGATTGGCTGATCCAATCAGCCAATCAGATTGAGCTTGCATTCTATTGGCTGTTCCGATCAGCCAATAGAATGCAAGCTCAATCTGATTGGCTGATTGGATCAGCCAATCGGATTGAACTTGAATCTGATTGGCTGATTACATCAGCCAATCATAATATTCCTACCTTAATTCCGATTGGCTGATAGAATCCTATCAGCCAATCAGAATTCGAGGGACGCCATCTTGGATGACGTCATTTAAAGGAACCGTCATTCGGCGAGTAGGCGTCGGTTGAAGAGGATGGATCCGCGTCGGCTGGGAAGAAGATGGCTCCGCTCCGCTCCGGAAGAAAGAAGATTGAAGATGCGGCTTGATAGAAGACTTCATCCCGATGATGGACTTCCGACTTCAGCCCGATGATGGAGTTCTTCAGCCGCCGCTTGGATCAAGACTTCGGACCCTCTTCTGGACCGATCGCTGAACCCAGTGAGGTGAAGACAAGGTAGGGAGATCTTCAGGGGCTTAGTGTTAGGTTTATTTAAGGGGGGTTTGGGTTAGATTAGGGGTATGTGGGTGGTGGGTTGTAATGTTGGGGGGGTATTGTATGTTTTTTTTTACAGGCAAAAGAGCTGAATTCTTTGGGGCATGCCCCGCAAAGGGCCCTTTTCAGGGCTGGTAAGGTAAAAGAGCTTTTCTATTTTAATTTTAGAATAGGGTAGGGCATTTTTTTATTTTGGGGGGCTTTGTTATTTTATTAGGGGGCTTAGAGTAGGTGTAATTCGTTTAAAATTGTTGTAATATTTTTCTAGTGTTTGTAAATATTTTTTTATTTTTTGTAACTTAGTTCCTTTTTATGTTTTGTACTTTAGTTAGTTTATTTAATTGTATTTATTTGTAGGTATTGTATTTAATTAATTTATTGATAGTGTAGTGTTAGGTTTAATTGTAGATAATTGTAGGTATTTTATTTAATTTATTTATTGATAGTGTAGTGTTAGGTTTAATTGTAACTTAGGTTAGGATTTATTTTACAGGTAATTTTGTAATTATTTTAACTAGGTAACTATTAAATAGTTATTAACTATTTAATAGCTATTGTACCTGGTTAAAATAATTACAAAGTTGCCTGTAAAATAAATATTAATCCTAAAATAGCTACAATATAATTATAATTTATATTGTAGCTATATTAGGGTTTATTTTACAAGTAAGTATTTAGATTTAAATAGGAATAATTTATTTAATAAGAGTTAATTTATTTCGTTAGATAAAAATTATATTTAACTTAGGGGGGTGTTAGTGTTAGGGTTAGACTTAGCTTTAGGGGTTAAAAAATTTAGTAGAGTAGCGGTGAGCTCCGGTCGGCAGATTAGGGGTTAATACTTGAAGTTAGGTGTCGGCGATGTTAGGGAGAGCAGATTAGGGGTTAATACTATTTATTATAGGGTTATTGAGGCGGGAGTGAGGCGGATTAGGGGTTAATACATTTATTATAGTAGCGGGGAGCTCCGGTCGGAAGATTAGGGGTTAATTATTGTAGGTAGGTGGAGGCGACGTTGGGGGCGGCATATTAGGGGTTAATAAATATAATATAGGGGTCGGCGGTGTTAGGGGCAGCAGATTAGGGGTACAAAGGGATAACGTAGGTGGCCGCGGTGTACGGAGCGGCAGATTAGGGGTTAAAAAAATTTAATATAGTGGCGGCGATGAGGGGGGACCTCGGTTTAGGGGTGCATAGGTAGTTTATGGGTGTTAGTGTACTTTAGAGCACAGTAGTTAAGAGCTTTATAAACCGGCGTTAGCCCAAAAAGCTCTTAACTACTGACTTTTTTCTGCGGCTGGAGTTTTGTCATTAGATTTCTAACGCTCACTTCAGCCACGACTCTAAATACCGGCGTTAGAAAGATCCCATTGAAAAGATAGGATACGCAAATGGCGTAGGGGGATCTGCGGTATGGAAAAGTCGCGGCTGGAAAGTGAGCGTTAGACCCTTTCCTGACTGACTCCAAAAACCAGCGGGCGGTAAAAACCAGCGTTAGGAGCCTCTAACGCTGGTTTTGACGGCTACCACCCAACTCTAAATCTAGGCCGTAGTTATTACAAGATTTTGTTGCAGTCTTGCAATTATTCAACATATTAGGTAAATGTGAATACTTGCTGCAATAGTTTTTTCAGCTGCCAAACTCCACTTACCACTTGCCAATCCAGACTAGCTGGCAAGGCTAGCCATAGGCTAGTAAAACTATCATCATTTGTAGATTCAAGCCCCCGCTGAGGCCAATTACAGACAGATATGTGGAAGTGTTAGATGCCTGACATGTGCACTTCGTGTTTTTCATTTTCAGAATTAAAGGGATAGTAAACACCAAAAATGTTATTGTTTAAAAAGATAGAGAATCCCTTTATTTACCTTTCCCCAGTTTTGCATAACCAACACTGTTATAGAAATATACTTTTTACCTCTGTAATTACCTTGCATTTAAGCTTCTGCTGACAGCCTCCTTATCTCAGATCTTTTGACAGACTTGCATTTCAGGCAATTAGTGCTGACTCCACGTGCATGAGCTCAATGTTATTTATATGAAACACATGAACTAACACCCTCTAGCTATGAAAAACTGTCAAATGCATTCAGGTAACAGGCAGCCTTCAAGGCCTTAGAAATTAGCATATGAGCCTACCTAGGTTTAGCTTTCAACTAAGAATACCAAGAGAACAAAGCTAATTTTATGATAAAAGTTTAATTTGGATTCATGAAAGTTTAATTTAAGTTTAACAGCAAAAGTGAGTAGAATAAATACTGAAAGTATATATCAAAGCTGCTTCACTATAAATAAACAGTTTATATTGCAATTTTGTTTACTATTGGCTAGATTACGAGTTGTGCGTTAAGGTAAAAAAGCAGCGTTAACAGATCCTAACGCTGCTTTTTTACGCCCGCTGCTATTACAAGTTTTGCAGGTATAGGTGTACCGCACACTTTGTAAACCCTTGTAATTGTAATAAACTAGTTAAAATAAATACAAACTTGCCTGTAAAATAAAAATAAAACCAAAGCTAGATACAATGTAACTATTAGTTATATTGTAGCTAGCTTAGGGTTTATTCTACAGGTAAGTATTTAGTTTTAAATAGGAATTATTTAGTTAATGATAGTAATTTTATTTAGATTTTAGATTTATTTAAATTATATTTAAATTAGGGGGTGTTAGGGTTAGACTTAGATTTAGGGGTTAATACATTTAATATAGTGGCGGCGACGTTGCGGGCAGCAGATTAGGGGTTAATAACTGTAGGTCGGTTGCGGCAACATTAGGGCCGGCAGATTAGGGGTTAATAAATATAATGTAGGTGTCGGCGATGTTGGGGGCAGCAGATTAGGGGCTTATAAATATAATGTAGGTGGCGGCGATGTCCGGAGCAGCAGATTAGGGGTTAATAAGCATAATGTAGGTGGCGGCGATGTCGGGGGCGGCAGATTAGGGTTTAAAAAGTGTAAGATTAGGGGTGTTAAGACTTGGGGTTCATGTTAGGGTGTTAGGTGTAAACATAACTTTAGTTTCCCCATAGGAATCAATGGGGCTGCGTTACTGAGTTTTACGCTGCTTTTTGGCAGGTGTTAGACTTTTTCTCAGCCGGCTCTCCCCATTGATGGCTATGGGGAAATCGTGCACGAGCATGTACGACCAGATCACTGCTGACTTAAGCAGCGCTGGTATTGGAGTGAGGTGTGGAGCTCAATTTTTCTCTACCCTCACTTCTTGCCTTTTGACACCGGGTTTGTAAAAACCTATAATACCAGAGCTGTAGGTAAGTGAGCGGTGAGAAAAAAACTGCTCGTTACGTTAGCACCGCACAGCTCATAACACAAGACTCGTAATATGGCCGTATATTTCATGAGAAAGATACACATAAGTCAGTGTTTATGAATAAAATAATAATAATAATAGAAGTGGATGACCATTAAAATGTTAAATAAATTAAGAATCAAACCAATGGGAATAAAATAATTGTAATAAAAAAGGCAATAGGAATTATTGTATAGCAACATGAACACATATTGCAAAGCTCCCTGTATTTAATAAATAATAAAACTGAGACAAGAGCACTTTCTACTAAACACTCCACTTTAGAACATGAAGCTGTGTAAACATTGTAGTTACATTGTGATAGCCATTCAATAAAGTTAAACAGCCCCTGTTAAAAAACCCCCGAAGACAGGATACAGCATGCATGAAAAGGTGCCAAAAAGGGGTAAGGTTGAAACAGGAGGAAAACAATGGGAGAAAGGTTAATTCATGCAGATAAAATCATCTTGGAGAGCAGTGCCACCCCTTATACCTGGAGAAAAATCCTTAGACAGAGGGCTGCATATAGACCACATTATAGAACCTCACACTTACCCTTGGTAAAGTATTAACGTTCCTACCTCTTGCAACTGGAAATAAACTGTAACATATATATATATAGATAGATAGATAGATAGATAGATAGATAGATAATTGTTGAAATATTAAGTTTTAATGTATGAACTTATGGTGATCTATGATTAGGTCTGTATACATTTAAAGGAGTTTTTTGAGTTTTAAAGTTTCTGAACAGAATGAGTTAAACATCTGTATTGTTGTGTATTGCTTGTATCTCTCCTGGGATGGTTGACCATTGACTGATAAATGTGCTGTATTAATTGTGTAAGACTGATGTAAAATTGTTCTTTTGTATCAGGACTGATATTTTAATACAATTAATTGTATTTGTTGGTTTCTTTATACATCTCT
Organism: Bombina bombina; assembly: GCF_027579735.1. Taxonomy (NCBI): domain Eukaryota; kingdom Metazoa; phylum Chordata; class Amphibia; order Anura; family Bombinatoridae; genus Bombina; species Bombina bombina. The sequence goes on from NC_069501.1 coordinate 842,773,313, forward strand.
TTATTTTCACTCTCCTGTGTTTATTATGTTGTATCTATTAATCATATTGAAGTACAAATGAATACCTAGCTAACAAGCAATTTGTTTAGGGGGACCACCTAATATATTATCATTTCATAAAATAATAAATTAATGCTGGAATTTATAACACAAGGTCACCCTCTAGCAGAGGTGTTGTTTGCTTTGCTTACTTTTATACTGTAACTGTTCTCCAATGTGAAATGTTTCAGTTTAAGCTAATGTGATGTCATTTATTTTAATTAATACTAATTGTATATGTGATACGAGGCTTCTTTTTCTTGATTATGGAGGGGAATAAAATAATCTAAAGAGATTTAGCATTATTAAAATTGTTACGATTCCAAAGTAATTTTGAGTGCTGAAGTCCCCTGTGTCTGGGTTTTCTATGGTATTTTATATAAAGTAATTAATAATCCTATGGGCCATAGATCAACCAAAAGGTGCCTTAATGTAAAAAGGAGTAATTCTAATAATCAGCTGTCATGCCAAGAAGGTCACAGAATGAATCCAACTAGCAAAGAAGCGTTAGAAGCTTTCTGGCTTATTTTAAAACCACAAAGTGCCCAAAGAAATAATTACACTTCCTGATATTGTTAAAGGGACATTAAAGTATTTTTTTCTTTGTTGGACACAAAAGGGAAGCTATTAACCTTTTAAGGCTATTATGGCATTCTATTCCATCCTAACCGCGCCGGGCTTTAGCGCCGTTAGGATGGAATAGAACGTCCTAGCCGTTTGGCTGTCCTGAAGCCAACTGCGCTTCCTGGATGTGATCGCACTCTGGAGGGCGTGCCTAGCATCATAGGGAAGCCCACTTGACCTGATCCCATTATTGAAATCTCGCGATGGCATACACGATCGCAAGATTTCAATTTGTTTACATCGGTCATCAAAGGGTTAATATATTTATTACAGCTTGTTTGACTTTTTTAAAAAAGAAGCTCCTGTGCTTGTTTTCTATTGCTTGTGAGTCATGTCACCATCCACCAATAGAGTTGTGGGAGTGTTCCTTGTGAGCAACCACAATATCAAAATCAAAATAAAGAGCTGTAGCTTAAAGTGACAGTTTAGTCAAAATGAAACTTCTATGATTCAGATAGGACATACAATTTTAAACAACTTTCCAATTTACTTTTATCATCAAATTTGCTTTGTTCTCATGGTATTCTTAGTTGAAAGCTAAACCTTGGTAGGCTCATATGCTAATTTTTAAACCCTTGAAGGCTGCCTCTTATCTGAATGCATTTGACAGTTTTTACAGCTAGAGGGCGTTAGTTCACGTGTGTCATATAGATAATATTGTGCTCACGCCCATAGAGTTACCTAGGAGTCAGCACTGATTGGCTAAAAGTCTCTCAAAAGAACTGAAATAAGGGGGTAGTCTGCAGAGGCTTAGATACAAGGTAATCACAGATATAAAAAAGTGTATTAATACAATTGTGTTGGATATGCAAAACTGGGGAATGGCTAATAAAGGGAGTATCTACCTTTTTAAACAATGATAATTATGGAGTAGACTGTCCCTTTAACTTTTTTAATGTAATAGATTTTTTATATACTTTACATTGTTAGTAGAACATGAGAGTTCTGACCACATCAAGACTTAGCAGAGGAACCTCTCAATTATACTGAGGTTTAGTTCAGAAGGAAGCAAATGCTATTCTGAACTGCTTTGGGATGAAAAAAATGAAAAGACTGAATCTGAACAGTTCAGGTTGTGGCTGAATCACATTTGTAGATACAGACTAACCACAAGGACTGAAAAAATAACAATGTAAACAAGAAGTAGGTCAGAGTTCATTCAATTCAAAGTTCAAAACAGGATAATGTACACTAAAAGTTTCCATGTACCATATCCATAGGGCTAGGCAGGAGAATGGTCAAAGTCCAGAACAGTGTGATTGTTTGAGTCAACACAAGGTACAGATAGTTTAAGGAGTCATCCAGTATCCAGTTTACAGTATAATCCAAATATTCTAGTTCAGGAATTGAGAAGACAGTGCTTTTTTATATGTGAACTCCTTGCACAGGCAAGGAGGAGTGGTCAACATGACCACTAAATTCAAAAAGTTCCACTCTGATTGGTTGGATTCTGGCATGCTATAAAATAGCTAAGATCTAAGTTAAAATGGTAATTTATATAAACACAGCATTTTTCAATAACAGGTGTGCCTTACCTTACATATACACAGCTTATTCCTAAGGAAGATAAAAAGAGCACCCATATCTAATACATGTCTAGCTGTGTGGGCAGGCTTTAAACAGAATACACACTCTCCCAGTATGGTACACTAAAAAGAAAGTCAGTTAGAATGTAAATAATGTTTAACAAAGTTCTCTAAACATTTCCAATGTTAGGATCCATAGGGGTGTGAAAGTCACAGAAAAAGACAACGTGCTCTTCCACACAAATGTGCTGCTCCTTCAACGGTGATTCCCAACACACGAAAGTCAAATCTAAAAAACAAACAAAGGAGAGAAGCTCTTCTCTCCTTTGTTCATTTTTTAGCAGAAGTAGAAACCTTAAAGGGACAGGTACTTTAATTTGTTTCCTAATGTGTTCTCAATGATTCATTTTAACTGTTGGAGCGTATTCAATTAGTTACAAATAGTTATTTTATCTTTAATTTGTCTCTTTCATATTCACATCTATACTAAAAATGTCAGTACTGCAGTAAAGGCTATAGAAAAAAAATATGTAAACAACAAGCTCACAGTGGGAGTGGGAGAGATAGGTACCACCATTATGCTTATTTCTCAATTGCTCTTTCAAAGGCAAAATTCATCAAAGGTTCGGCTGTAGGCTCGCATGAGCGAAGCTGCAGCTAAGAGTTAAGAAGCAGCGGTCATCAGATCACTGCTTCTTAACACAATTCACAACCTCTTATGTAACATCTCAATCCTCCCAGATATTTCCAACTGGTTAGACTGATAGCCCCTGGTCACACACGATAGGCTTCACACAAGCCGGGGGCGGCATTGCACACTAGCCATAGTGTGCAATGATAAATGTGGGCAGAGTATTGCCACCCGCTAGAAGCAAAGCCAGTGGACAGGGGTGAAGATGTACGCCCCTGTCCACTGTACTTAGTAAAATGTGGCCCTAAATACTGGCTTTTGTGCATACAAACAGAGATAAGATAAACAGCCATTGTGTATATAGACAAAGATTGGATAATAGCATCAGCTCTCTCTGCAAGCTCAGCCCTTCTAAATGGATTGTGGTTTCAACTAGCAAAAACAGCAATTTCATTAACATAAAGGAGAAATTACCAATACATTTTATACTTGGTAAAAACAAATTATTATAAACACATTAATGAGAAAACAATTTTACAGTACATTGTCCATTTAAACTCTTGTATAGCATCCTAATAATTATTCCTAGATTAAGGGAACAATATTGCCATATGAAATGTGACAACTTGTAAGTAAGTATGGCTTCAAACTTTGGTGCTTATTTTATTCAAAGTAATTAGTTTAACCCCTTAAGAACCGGGCTTTTCAGACAAAAACTTCCCCAAAAGAACAAAGTATTTTTAGCATTTTTGCCATCACTACATTTAAACAGAAATAGAGCCATTTTTTATATTTACCTATCAAAACTATATTTATTTATTTTAGTAGACAACCCAAAGCATTGATCTAGGCCCATTTTGGTATATTTCATGCTACCATTTCACCGCCAAATGCGATCAAATAAAAAAAAGTTAACTTTTTCACAATTTTAGGTTTCTCACTGAAATTATTTACAAACAGCTTGTGCAATCATGGCACAAAATGGTTGTTAATTCTTCACTGGGATCCCCTTTTTCAGAAATATCAGGCATATATGGCTTTAGCATTGCTTTTTGGTAATTAGAAGCCGCTAAATGCCGCTGCTCACCACACTTGTATTATGCCTAGCAGTGAAGGGGTTAATTAGGTAGCTTGTAGAGTTCATTTTATCTTTAGTGTAGAGATCAGCCTCCCACCTGACACATCCCACCCCCTGATCCCTCCCTGACCCCTCTCAAACAGCTCTCTTCCCTCCCCTACCCCACAATTGTCACCCCCATCTTAAGCACTGGCAGAAAGTCTGCCAGTACTAAAATAAAAGGCTGCTTTTATATATATTTATATATATATATATATATATTATATTATATTTTCTGCAGTGTAGGATCCCCTTTTACCCCCAAACAGCTCCTCAAACAGCTCTCTTACCCTCCCCCTTCTACCTATTTGACGCCATCTTAGGTACTGGCAGCTGTCTGCAAGTACGAAGTTAAGTGATAAAAAAACAAACAAACCTTTTTTTCTGTAGTGTAGCTGTCCCCCCTCAATAACCTTCCCCCTCCCAGATCCCTTTCCCTCAGTGGATCCCACATAGGATCCCCCCTTTTGCCCTTCCTCCCTCCTTCCACCTCACTTCCCGTCTCTTATTTTTTTTTTCCATGCTGCGGAGTGTTCCCGACATACTTCCGGCTCTTTACACCTCCTCCAGCGATGGGCTGCCCATCTGACTCCCTCCTTACGCTCCCACCCACCAATGTCCAATGCAGAGAGGGCAGCTCTCTGCAAATCTATTTCTGCAGAAATAGCGCAATCTCGTTATTTTGAGCGAGATCGCGTCAGAGAGAAACCCAGGACTGCAGCGATGCACAGGGTACGACGCTGGTCATTAAGGGGTTAAAGGACACTCAAGTCAAAATTAAACTTTCATGATTCAGATCATGCAATTTCAGATTCAGATCATGCAATTCAGAGCATGCAATTTTAAACAAGTTTCCAATTTACTTTCATTAACAAAATGTGCTCAGTCTTTTTATAGTTATGCTTTTTGAGTCACCAGCTCCAACTGAGCATGTTCAAGAATTCACAGAATATACCTATATACACTTGTGATTGGCTGATGGCTGTCACATGATACAGGAGGAATGGAAATAGACATAACTTTGAAATTTGTCAGAAAAGAAAACTACTACTCATTTGAAGTTCAGACTAACTGCTATTGCATTGTCATTTTATCATGTTTGTTGATTATTAACTGGTCCTTTAAAAAAATATAGTGCAGCATAACATCAGTATTCCATTGAACCAATTATGACAAAAACTGAAAATATGATTTATTGTACAACATAGAATAATAGCAATGAATAAAATAAATATATGAAAAAGCAATAAGAATATAAATCACAAAGGCAATGTATATCATCAGATAACCCTTATCATATTCATCAGCCATTTTGTAAAATATTCACAATATTTATTTGTCTTACTATATTCATACTACTATGCAGACATGAGAAGGCATATATTAAATGGAGCTATTAAAGGGATACTGAACCCAATTTTTTTCTTTCATGATTCAGATAGAGCATGACATTTTAAGCAACTTTATAATTTACTATTATCAAATTGTCTTCGTTCTCTTGCTATTTTTATTTGAAAAAGAAGGCATCTAAGCTAAGGAGCCAGCAAATGTTTGGTTCAGAACCATGGACAATCAGCAAGGACAACCCAGGTTGTTCACCAAAAATGGGCCGGCATCTAAACTTACATTCTTGCTTTTCAAATAAACATACCAAGAGAATGAAGAAAATTTGATAATAGGAGTAAATTAGAAAGTTGCTTAAAATTGCATGCTCTATCTGAATCACGAAAGAAAAAATTTGGGTTCAGTGTCCCTTTAAAAATACCTCTATTCTGAATTTGGTGGTTTTTGTGTTGTTTGTGTGCATAGAGAATCTTAATTTTATCATTTAAACTGTGAAAGATTAGAAACAAAAATTAAAGTTAAATCTACAGCTCATTCAAAATTCATAGTAAGTGTTTGTGCATTGTCTTTTTGTTATGCACCTGTTGATTATGCAATTCTACCGTATTTATGGTCCTTAAATCTTATCTGGATGACGTAACACATTCCTGTAATTGTTAAATATTTTTCACATAGATTGCAAACACATTCAAAGCATATATTCATAGTATAAGTGATTTATAAATGCAACATAATTACCCAGCAGTGCATTCTCTTGGTGCTTAGTAAACTATAAAGAAAGGTAATGCATTAATATTACTGATAGCTAATCAATCATTAGCTATATTACTGATAGCTAATCAATCATTATTGCCCCACAAACTAATCTTAGTTACATTCTTATAAAACAGTATAAAGAAACCATGTTGAAAAATATGTTGATTTAAAGCATATTTAAACTGATATTGAAACTAACAATGTATCAAATTGCTCTATAGGCTTATAAGTAACTCCTACACCTATATTGGTTGTAAAAGAGCTTGTCAGGGGTCTCTGATTCCAAACTGTAGCTGTGTCTCCATATTATTAAAGGGCCACTAAACCCAAAATCTTTCTTTCATGATTCAGATAGAATAGAAATTTAAACAACATTACAATTTACTTCCATTATTTATTTTGCTTCATTTTTTAAATATCCTTATTTGAAGAAAAAGCAATGAACATGGTGAGCCAATCACACAAGGCTTCTATGTGCAGCAACCAATCAGCAGCTAGTGAGCATATCTAGATATGCTTTTCATCAAAGAATATCAAGAGAATAAAACAAATTAGATAATATAAGTAAATTAGAAAGATGTTTAAAATTGCATTCTCTTTCTAAATCATAAAATAAAAAATGTGGGTGGCATGTCCCTTTAACTGCTTGCTTAGGCATTTATCATATACAACACTATGAAATTATGTTGAAATCAGTGAGACAATAATGTAATTGAGCTCCTGAGTTGTAGAAGCTTAGTTTAAGTTTAGGGTCATTTAAATTTAGTAGCTTTTCAGCTAAGGTATTCTTACAAGTATTGCCTAAACTTTTATTATTTAAATAACATTGCCAACCTTCATTAGTATAGCAGTGCCTAAGCAATGTGTTTTTAACCTATGCTTTCCACAGTGTGTTTGTGTAAATATGTAAATAGTATCCTATTGCAGAAAATTATAAAGCTTTTTAAAAGATTACAATTAAAAGTTACATTTTAACTTCTACTCTATCACTTATAAGCTACTGAACAGCAATATAATTCATGTGCTAAGATTATTTTACAAGTCACAGCTATAGACTTAGTAAAACCTATATGGACAGTCACGTCTCCATTACCGTGATAACCAAATGTATTTTTATTCCCAATAGATAAGTCTGATTTAAAACAACTGTAATATATGTTTAATGCCCCATTAATTAAGGGATAACATTCTCAATGATGTAATTTACCAATTCAAATTCTTATTTGAAACACAGACTTAAAGGGACAGTCAACCCAAAACGGCTTTTAAATCATACATATAGAGTTTAAAACGATTATTATTTTTAAATGTAGCCCAATTTTCAACAATATTGCATTAGCATGTAAAAAGACTATGTTCTTTAGTGTAGTTCAAAAATGTCCGCCTGCCCCCTGTGTGCGAAAATAGGTGCATTGCGCATGCGCAAACGCCGGGAGCATGTACAATAGAAAAGTGAATGCGAGAAGACACGTGACGAAATAGGGGAGGTGGCAGGCGGACATTTTTGAACTACAGAAACAAATATAGTAAGTATTTTTACGTGCTAACGTAATATTGTTGAAAATTGGGCTACATTTAAAAATAATAATCGTTATAAACTCTATATGTATGATATAAAAGCCGTTTTGGTTTTGGGTTGACTGTTCCTTTAAAGGAACATAAAGTGGCAAAAGTAAATGCACTAATGTAGTGATTTGCAACCTTTTTTTTGCAGTGGCACACTTTTTTACATTAAAAAATCCTGTGGCACACCACCATCCCAAAATGTTACAAAATCACACATTGTAGCCTAATACAGGATATATATATATATATATATATATATATATATATATACACACACACTGTACTGTGCTGTCATGCCATGCCTCCTACAAACTATACATGACATATTGACATTCATTCACAAACAATCGTAATGATTGTCTGTGAATGAATGTCAATAACATGGTTGTAAATGATGCCTGATGAGCCTGTCACATACCTTCCAATATTTAAAAATTTGAAAGAGGGACACTCCTGCACTGTTGTCAGTCTGCCGGGGCACACCTGAGGATCTCTCATGGCACACTAGTGTGGTTGAAAAACACTGCACTAATGTGTGTGTACTTTATTATTGTACAGTTGTTTGGATAAAACTATGTGTTAAACCCCTGCAAATGTGTTAAACACATAGCTAAATTCATTTCAAGAGTAGCAGTGCACTACTGGGAGCTAGCTGAACACATCTGGTAATATAATGACATGTGTGTAGCCACCAATTATCAGCTAGTTTCTAGTAGTGTACTGCTAGTCCTGACCCTATTTAGGTATGATTTTCAATAAAGGAAAGCATGAGAATGAAGTCGATGTGATAATAATTCTATTTGAATCATGAAAGTTTAATACTGGCTTTTATTTCCCTTTAAGCATTCTTTCCTCAGTTTCTCTATGATTTTGCCACAAACATACACTCACCACTAAATTTTTACCCTTACTAAACAAAAAAATGTGTGATTTATTGCTTACATGAAGTATTTACAGAAACTTAAAATGACAGTCAACACCAGAAATGTTGTTGTTTAAAAAGGTAGATAATCCCTTTATTACCCATTCCCCAGTTTTGCATAACCAAACACAGTTATAATAATATGTTTTACCTCTGTAATTACCTTGTATCTAAGCTTCTGCTGACTGACTCCTTATTTCAGTTATTTTGACAGACTTGCATTTTAGCCTATCAGTGCTCGCTCCTAGGAGCTTCACGTGCGTGAGCTCAATGTTATCTATATGAAACACATGAACTAACATCCTCTAGTGGTGAAAAACAATCAATATGCTTTCATATTGGAGGCGGCCTTCAAAGTCTAAGAAATTAGCTTATGAACCACTTAGGTTTAGCTTTCAACTAAGAATACCAAGAGAACAAAGCAAAATTGGTGATAAAAGTAAATTGGAAAGTTGTTTAAAATTACATGCCCTATTTAAATCATAAAAGTTTTTTTTGGGACTTTACTGTCCCTTTAATTATAATCATTTTGTTAATTTATTTCTCTACTAGTAGTATGAAGTTTATTGTTGAACCACATTGTCAAAAATATAGTAGCAGTCTTATTTTATGGCTTCTATATATACACTGTAGATAGATAGATAAAGATTGGAATGCTTGACAAGAAAAAATAAGACATATATTTTTCCTTGAAATGTATCCTATCATGTTACAAGTTACCAAGTTTTTTAAACAATGATAGTAAGCAGGTAAATGCCTAGACAAAGTCACTCAACATAACAAATTGTATTGTCTTTCAAATAATGACTAATGATAAAATCCCATATTGATTGGTAACTTATTATAGCTAAGCTAAATGTTTAGTATTTATAAACATATTACAAATATTTTTTAATATTATTTTTCTAAACTTCACAGGAAGCAATTCACAAAACTCAGAATGCACACAAATAGCATGCTACTGTTTTGTATATAACTTAGGTAACATAGATGTACACCCACAATCTATTAAACGCACATTAAACACTAATATGTCCACATTACATGTGAAGTGCAACCGATGGCACAGGCTGCACTATCCATATTGCAACAGTCAAGCTCTAACAATAGCGCAGAATCTTGAAGATTGTTAACGCGGCCAACATTTTATAGTGTGCCCTACACTTTCAATGAATGGTGCAGGATGACCTGAAGTTCTAAGGCTAGAATCTATGCATATCCAAACACATGAATAATATATTAAAATGAAGTATTACATACATATATATATATGTGTGTATATATATATATATATACATACACACACACAGTATATATACTGTATGTGTCTGTGTGTGTGTAAAATAGAGAGGTTTTTATTTAAATGTTTGAACAGTGATTTAAATGTATATGGTATATGACAAAGTGTTGGACTGGGATGGGCTCAAAGGTGTGTATGTATGTGTATATATTGTATGTTCATACACATACACATGTGAAAACACATACACATATATACTTACACATACACTTTTGAGCCATATCCCTTTAAATCTCTGTTGATACATTAATTTTAAATAAAACACACACACATATATATATAAAATAATGTCTTTATTTTTAAAATGATGAAATAAATAATTTTTTATTCAAAGACCATCGAGTGCCTGTGCCTTGGGATTAATTTGGATACATTTTTGCTGCGCACCGTGGCACTTTAAACAATTGTAAGATTGTGCAGTCCCATTTGGATATATGTATATATATATATATATATATATATATATATATATATATATACAGGTATACCCCGCTCATACAGCGGGTTAGGGACCGGAGCCCCGCTGTAAAGTGAAAACCGCCTTAAAGTGAAACAAGGCAGTTTTAGCTTTCTTTTCACTTGCCAGTGTGTTTAAAAACTTAAAAACATGTTTTAATTAACATATATTAGGGGTGCAATAGTGCTATGTTTAGTTTAACACTCGCACAGCACAGTATTCAATAAATACTGTACCTGTAAAATAGTGACAATCACTGTAGTACAATTTGCCAGAGTATAGCACTGAGACACAGATTGCACTGTAATGCTGTAAACAGAGTGAACTAAGGATAATAAAATGGTGCCAGTCACTTTTCTTGCAATCTCACGAAGATTACAGCACTGTTTTAAAATCCTTGGATGTTGAACTTCAGCTCCACAAAGCGCTGTATTAGCGAAGCGCTGTAAAGTGAAGCGCTGTCAAGTGAGGTATACCTATATATATATAGCACAATAAAGAGGGCTTTAAGTAATGGTAATAATCCTCCTTAATGCATAATTATGACATTTTGGGGAATTTACCCCTTTGTCAGACCAACTTACATAGTGATACAAAAGTGAACAATCAATAACCCCTCCCCCTGCAAAAAAAAAGGCCAAAGCAGTTACCATGGTAACCAATCATAGAAATCCATTATGTGTCATGGAATCAACAAAGAAATATAATCGCAAATATAAACTATAATATAAAGTGAGTGTATTATAAAGTGTAGTATAAGGTCTATATATATATATATACACTATCGTTACCTACAACATATATAGATACAAGGTGACAAATCAAAATATTATTGTTTTGCAATTCTCAGACATAACGGCTCATGAAAAGTAGTTGCTGTTAGTCAAAGATTATGTCCTTAATAGATATTGTGGTCAGATAAATCCTAAATAAAATTTCCTCAAATCGATTGATCCATTTTTAACTTTATAGATCAAAAGGATTTACCTTACAGGAGTTGTGAAATCCAATAATGACTCTAAAGGGGTGTGGCTATTGACAATGTCAATATGACGTATAAGGTCCTCCCCATTGGTTATGAATCTAACAATGATCTGGGCTAGAATGAAAATTGTTACAAATTATCAATAGGGACCTTTATCATTAGTGGCTCTGATTATTGTATAGAGTGTTTTAGGGAACTGTGTATGGTCATCTCTTTAAAAGAAATATGTATGGGAGAGATGAAGGGTTAAGCAGACAATTAATTAGGCTAGCAACAGCTGCGTTTAGGGGTGTAACAATACAATTGTGTTTTCATTGGTTAGGTTTAGTTTATAGGTTAGAGCTCTCAGTCAGGTTGTAGATGCCTGAGGAAACAGCGTGCCAGCTGAGAACTAGTTGCATGATTTTAATACATAGTGGGAACTTTTTGTACACTGTGTTTTTATATTATTTTTATTAAAAGTGATTTTATACAGTTCACTTGACTGAGAGACAGTTCTTTTGCTGTTGGAGACTACGCCCCTGACGGAGGTGTGTGAGAGCCTAAGAACAGTGAGCTGGGACATTGAGAGATCCCAGTAGGTGCCACTAAGCACGAGTGAGTGCTGCCACACTTGTGAGTACCAGTCTATTGCCATTGAATATATATATATTGCCTGTACTATATCACACTAGGAGGCGCCCTTCTGTGTTTTGTTTGCACCATCACAGATACCTTTTTTCTGACCTATTTCTGGGAAGGAGCGGCCGTCATCTGAGGACAAAGACACCAAGGAGTGCAAAACAAAGTGGAAGTTTCATCTATAGAGACTGATCACCCTTTGGACTGATAAGTTATAGCATCATATATGCAAAATTATATGCAAAAATTATAGATATTATTTACATTTTTATATAGTTTTGTATAGTGTCACAATACCATTTTGGTCTGTTTTGCGCCCCCTTGAGTGGTGATGAGGGATTGTCATCAGGTTTGTTTTTAATTAATTAGATTAATGTATACTGTGTATGAGGAATAGCAACTTGGAGGGAAGGTTTGTACATCCAAAAATAAGATATACGAGGGCAAGAAGAACGGGTAGATAGTCCAGAAGTCTAAAAAGTCAGTGGCAGCAAACACAGTCCAAACAAAAGCTAAGGAACCAAATGAATCTTGCACCTAGGAATACAGTCTCAGGGAAGGCCAGGATCCAGGGGTATCTTTTACACAGATAAATGGGTACTCACAGAAGAGTCAAACTAAAACCAGAGCATGTTTATCTGGAGTAGCAGGTATATATAGAGCATTTAATACAGAACCCAGTAAAGTAAGCAGCAATGGTCTATATTGCCAAGCAGTCAGTGTACACTAAATGCAGAATCAAGCAAAACCCTCTAGTTACTCAGCTTGCAGAAAACAGATGACCAGGATCTTAGTGCCTCCAATAGTGACTGCACCAGTTGTGCATTATTAAAAAATAATCTAGTGCAGCCTTATAATGACACTTAATTAGTGATGTCGCGAATAGTTCCCGGCGAACATAGCATGTTCGCGTTCGCGTCAGAAGACACATTCCAGCCAATCAGCAGCAGACCCTCCCTCCCAGACCCTCCCACCTCCTGGACAGCATCCATTTTAGATTCATTCGGAAGCTGCATTCTTAGTGAGAGGAGGAACAGTGTAGCTGCTGCTGATTTAATAGGGAAATCGATAGCTAGGCTAGTGTATTCAGTGTCCACTATAGTCCTGAAGGACTCATCTGATCTCTGCTGAAAGGACAGCACCCCAAAAAGCCCTTTTTAGGGCTAGAACATCAGTCTGCTTTTTTTTTTTTTTTTCCTGTGTGATCTAATCGCAGTTGCCTGCCTGCCAGCGTGTGTGTCAGGCTCACAGCGTATACTGTGCCCACTTGCCCAGTGCCACCACTCATATCTGGTGTAACAGTAGTGTACATTTAAAAAAAAAACAACACTTTTTTGACTGTGAAATAATAGCAGACAGCTGCCAGTACCCAAGATGGCCGCCAATAAGGCAGATGGGGAGGGTTAGAGAGCTGTTTTGGGGGGGATCAGGGAGGTTGGGGGCTAAGGGGGGATGCTACACCACAGCATATGTAAATATGCTAAAAAAATTAAAAAACTTTTATTTTAGTACTGGCAGACTTTCTGCCAGTACTTAAGATGGCGGGGACAATTGTGGGGTGGGGGAGGGAAGGGAGCTGTTTGGGAGGGATCAGGGGGTCTGATGTGTCAGGTGGGAGGCTGATCTCTACACTAAAGCTAAAACTAACCCTGCAAGCTCCCTACAAACTACCTAATTAACCCCTTCACTGCTAGCCATAATACACGTGTGATGCGCAGCAGCATTTAGCGGCCTTCTAATTACCAGAAAGCAATGCCAAAGTCATATATGTCTGCTATTTCTGAACAAAGGGGATCCCAGAGAAGCATTTACAACCATTTGTGCCATAATTGCACAAGCTGTTTGTAAATAATTTCAGTGAGAAACCTAAAATTGCGAAAAATTTAAGGTTTTTTTTTTTAAATTTGATCGCATTTGGCGGTGAAATGGTGGCATGAAATATACCAAAATGGGCCTAGATCAATACTTTGGGTTGTCTACTACACTACACTTAAGCTAAAATTAACTCTACAAGCTCCCTACATGCTCCCTAATTAACCCCATTCACTGCTGGGCATAAAACACGTGTGGTGCGCAGTGGCATTTAGCAGCCTTCTAATTACCAAAAAGCAACGCCAAAGCCATATAAGTCTTCTATTTCTGAACAAAGGGGATCCCAGAGAAGCATTTACAACCATTTATGCCATAATTGCATAAGTTGTTTGTAAATAATTTCTGTGAGAAAAGTTTGTGAAAAAGTGAACTTTTTTTTTTTATTTGATCGCATTTGGCGGTGAAATGGTGGCATGAAATATACCAAAATGGGCCTAGATCAATACTTTGGGTTGTCTACTACACTACACTTAAGCTAAAATTAACTCTATATGCTGCCTACATGTTCCCTAATTAACCCCTTCACTGCTGGGCATAAAACACGTGTGGTGCGCAGTGGCATTTAGCAGCCTTCTAATTACCAAAAAGCAACGCCAAAGTCATATAAGTCTGCTATTTCTGAACAAAGGGAATCCCAGAGAAGCATTTACAACCATTTATACCATAATTGCATAAGTTGTTTGTAAATAATTTCTGTGAGAAACCTAAAGTTTGTGAAAAAGTGAACAATTTTTTTTTATTTGATCGCATTTGGCGGTGAAATGGTGGCATGAAATATACCAAAATGGGCCTAGATCAATACTTTGGGCCACTGCTGGGCATAAAACACGTGTGGTGCGCAGTGGCATTTAGCAGCCTTCTAATTACCAAAAAGCAACGCCAAAGCCATATGTCTGCTATAATGGCATGTCTGGCACACAGTGTTGGGGCAAGTGTCCATCTGACCACTGATACCTGGTCTGCAAAGCATGGTCAGGGCAGGTATATCACCTACACTGCGCACTGTGAAGCGGGCGTAACCCTTACAACAGTTATTTTTAACCTTTTTTTTTTGCTGTGGCACACTTTTTTTACATTAAAAAATCCTGTGGCACACCACCATCCCACAATTTAAAAAAAATCACACATTGTAGCCTAATACAGCATATATATATATATATATATATATATATATATATATACACACACAAACACACACATACTGTATGTATTGTGCTGTTATGCCATGCCTCCTACAAACTACCCCTGCACTAGGAGTAAAAAACAAGCAAAGTTTAAAAAATATGTCACACTGTTGTCAGTCTGCCATGGCACACCTGAGGATCTCTCACGGCACACTAGTGTGCCACGGCACACTGGTTGAAAAACACTGCCTTACACTACATGATCGATACAAAATCATACCTGATGTTTTAAAGCACGTTATTCCAAACAATTTAGGAATGTTAGGTGATTTATGCCCTTTATGGATTTAAACCAGACTCTGCATCAACTATGTAATTTTCCATGGGAGGTTTGCCATGGATCCCCCTCCAGCATGCCACAGTCCAGGTGTTAGTCCCCTTGAAACAACTTTTCCATTACTATTGTGGCCATAAAGAGTCCCTGTGGGTTTTAAAATTTGCCTGCCTATTGAAGTCTATGGCAGTTCGTCCGGTTCGCGAACATTTTTCGGAAGTTCGCGTTCGCCGTTCGCGAACCCAAATTTTTATGTTCGCAACATCACTACTTTAATAATACTAGGGGTGAAAGCACACAAGTCTCAAAAACAAGGATAGAAATCTAGGCAAAAATGTAGATGAGTTTAACATATTGGGTCAATTGTCTTTTCTAGTTATGATGGTCTTGTTTTTTATACTTATGTTTTGTAGTTGTCTATTCATATGCAACAATAAAAGAATGGCTAAAATGTATGCTGTATTAAAAAAAATACATTGTAGTAGTGTAAATATATAAACAGCATTTTAAATAGCAACAAAAAAATGATAAAGAAATTATAAAGAAACAATATCACATGATAGAAAGTGTATTTATGGATAAGATAAATAATTTAACATCTCAATTACAACAATTAACTTTTCATATAAGGGGGCCCAGCTACTTGATAAATGCAGCCCAATGTCTACATTTTTTAAATATCAATGAGCATTGCATTGTTATTTGTTTATATTTTTGCACAAATAAATTGCACTATATCACAAAAACTGGAATGTAGGAGGGAACTATGCTGTCGGTTAAAAAAAGAAAACATTAAATTAACCTTGAAAACCAGAATGTTGAACTTTGAGTCGAACAACTGCTGGACAACACTGTTCTTCACTTTAATGAAATGTCACAGTTAAGTACACATTTAAATGTCTTAAATAGTAACTTGATTATACATTGTAATACACTAAAAAATGAGTATGCTGTAAATTACACGAGCTGCCAAGAATAGCTATGCACAAATTCAATGCATTTGAGGCCAATTTGTGGATTTAAAGTTTATACCTGCGCATAACAATGCTGCACGCATATGTAGAAGCAAACATCTAATAAATAACTAAACTAAAAACCTTCTGGTAAAATTTAACACTAAAAATATTGTGAAGATTTTATAACTAAACTTTTGTATTCTTCTTTCTTTCTGTCCTGCCAGCCACCCTGGGCACTGAACTCATAAAAAAATATTCCCACCTTTTTATTGGATTTTGAACAAATATATAGAGGCGAAAGCAAAAGAATTATGCAGTAAATTCAAGTTGCAAGTGTGGATGGATCAATCTTCATAACATCGTTAGTTCATAGTTAAATGCACTCCTGAACGCCAGAAATGTGTCTCTCAGCAGTATCCCTCCAGAATAAGACCTGTCCAGAAAATGCCACCATTTGCAATGGCACCTCCTGTTTACAGCCCCCTGACAACTTTAATATGATACTTAATATAGTATTAAGTACAGTAATCACAATATTATTGGCCCTGGTCATGTTTTCTATGGGCTGTACAGTTGAATTTAAAAAATTTTGGGGTCACATAAAACGACCATGGGGTATAATAGTCGGCTTCCTCTGCCAGTTTGGAATAATGCCACTTGCAGGCTTTATTCTTTCTCTATGCTTCAACATACTTCCAATTCAAGCTGTGGTAGTCCTGATCATGGGATGCTGCCCTGGAGGAACTAGCTCGAATATCTTGGCATACTGGGCAGATGGGGACATGGATTTAAGGTAAGTAACTATTAGAAATAAACTTTACATTTTTTTTCATGGATCTTTTAGGTTTGCAGTCATTTACGTATGATAATTTCTATTTTAATAGCAAACTGAATGTAATATATTTGTAAACCAGCAAGCAAACAATATTATCAAAAAATGATAAGATTTAAGATCAAATGTGATCAGATTTGTGCTGCTGTCTGGTACACAGCCATCAATTAGAAGATGTAACGGCCTATCAAAATGTCAAAACCTTTTAATAGCAAATTCTTTCATTCATCTATTTGACTTGGTTTAACAAGAAACGTGAAATATCTCCTTTATGCTATTCTTCTTGGCAGGATGGCCTTAGAGTAAAGCTTAATTTATTACCAATACACTCATTATACATTAAAGGGACATTCCTGACAAAATTTAAATGCATAGATTAATTACATCTTTGAATAGAAAGATATTTGTATATATATTGGCAAAAATGATTCTAGTAAAAGTTCTCACTGTTTGAGCATTAACATTTTTCTCTGCACGTGCATGTGAAGCATAGCTAGATATTCTCAGTGCACCAGTATTTTAAAAAATGCAGCTGCTCAAGCGCAAATGAGACATATATTGTGTCAGCAATTTAAAAATGTAATCATTACCAGATGGTACAAGCAGCTTAGGCTCTCTGTGTTTAAAATGCTGTTGTACGGTGCAATACGCTTTTAAAACAGCTATAGAAGTATTTTGGCGAATACACGTATAATACAAAAACGCTTCTATTCAAAACTGAAATGCATCCATGTGGATTCCAATTTTGGCTGGAATGCCCCCTTAAAGCAAGAAGACCCATTGTTTTTGAGACATAAGAAGTGTTTAAAGTAGTAGATAGTTATAGTTTTATGCTTATTCATATCTCAAAAGCAAGAACTGTTTTTTTCCTGAATGCAAAAAAAAAAGATTTGGTACAGGATCAATGTATTTCTGGAAATTATGCATCACAGTATATATTTTTTTGTATGCAGAGTTTACATCCTTAAAAAATAAATTGGGAAATCAATTGTGTTTTAATTTTGTGTCATGTCCCAAAGGATGAATGGAGAGGCATATCTACTAGCTAATTATTTATGTCCAGTTATCCAGTTCATTTATGTCCAGTTGTACAATTAAAACATGGAAAACTGCTACAGAAAGTATAAAAAAAAAACAGTATTCCTTGTGATCCATATGCCTTGGGCTCCATTTTCACTCAAGGAACAATCTTGCCATTTAAATAGTCAGGTACCAGAGGTTATAATGAAATTTTATTAACCTCCAAAACATCCATACGTTGAGTACCTGGCTTCTGTAGAATATTATCTTGGTATATATCCTCTTAAACCCCTAACTAATGAGTTTCCCAAATTTATAGTTGTGATATTTGTCATAAAAAAGGGATATTCAAGGGTAAAAAACATATGTTAATGAAGTCTAAATAAATCATATGCAATTAAAATGTTGGACTTATTTATGCTTAATTAAGATGTTCTATATAAAGAGGCATAAAAGGTGTGGTTTCTGAGGGTTATATAGTTTCTATTCATTATTTTATGAAAATGCAAACCCAGATGTTCATAAATATAGTTGTTCATAAATATAGAAATATTTGTCTAAAATTAAAACAATTAACAATTTTAACAAAATATTCAAATATAGCACATCTAATTACATCTGTTTAGAAGTTTCTAATTACATAAAGAGTATTGTTAAAGTTTTATTATTTAGCTCTGAAGATGTTTAGTTAGTCCTATAGCCAAAACTACTTAAAGGGACACTCAAGTCAAAATTAAACTTCATGATTCAGATAGAACATGCAATTTTAAACAACTTTCCAATTTACTTCCATTAACAAAATGTGCACAGTATTTTTATATTTACACTTTTTGAGCCACCAACTACTACTGAGCATGTGCAAGAATTCCCAGCATATACGTATATGCATTTGTGATTGGCTGATGGCTGTCACATGATACAGGGGGAGTGGAAATAGACAGAACTTTGCAATTTATTTAACAAAAATCTACTACTCATTTGAAGTTCAGACTAAGTGTTATTGCATTTTCTTCTTATCATGCATTTGTTGATTATGCAAATCTACAGTGTTGACTAGTCCTTTAATGGATTTTAAATTTGATAACAACGTATATCCTATGTCTTGCAATGCCGTTTAAAATGACAATAAATACATTCACTTTCAGAGATACAGAGATTCCACAGAATTGTGAACAGTAGCTCTGAACATGCTACAAGTTAAAGGGACATAAAAACCCACATTTGTCTTTCATAATTCAGATACAGCATGTAATTATAAATCGTTTTCTAATTTACTTCTTTTATTTAATAAGCTTTGTTCTCCTGTTGCTTTGTTCTCTTTGTTGAAAAGTATACCTAGGTATGCTGAAGAGCTGGGAGCTAGCTGCTGATTGGTGGCAGCAAATATATGCCTCTTTTTATTGGCTTATTGCTGTGTTCAGCTAGCTCCCATTACTGCACCTTCAATAAAGGATACCAAGAGATTGAAACAGACCTGATAATAGAAGTAAACTGGAAAGTTGTTCAAAAATGTATACTCTATCTGAATCACAAAGTAAAAATTTTGGGTTTCATGTCCCTTTAACTTATGATCTATCAATATAAAAATAATTTTATTGTCTCTTTAAATCCTCTCTGCAAGTAACAAACAAATCACAGATTGATCCCATTTGGTTTATTTTCAAAACTGATGATTTCTTCTTAGTTAACAGATTTACATTTCAAAGGGACAAAAATCAACCTGTAATCATTCCAATTAAAGCAGCTGTTTTTACTAAACACTTAGCACTAATATTTTCAAATGTTATTTTGCTTATGCAACTGTATATCTGATTATCAGCTAGTGCAAGGCCTTGTAAGAGGGATTCAGATCAGAATGTGTAGTGAGCAAGCAGAGCCTTCATTTTACTGTTTATACAATAACTTAAAGGGACATGAAACCCCCAAAAACATAATTTATGTAAGAACTTACCTGATAAATTCATTTCTTTCATATTAGCAAGAGTCCATGAGCTAGTGACGTATGGGATATACATTCCTACCAGGAGGGGCAAAGTTTCCCAAACCTCAAAATGCCTATAAATACACCCCTCACCACACCCACAATTCAGTTTAACGAATAGCCAAGAAGTGGGGTGATAAAAAAGTGCGAAAGCATATAAAATAAGGAATTGGAATAATTGTGCTTTATACAAAAATCATAACCACCCCAAAAAAGGGCGGGCCTCATGGACTCTTGCTAATATGAAAGAAATGAATTTATCAGGTAAGTTCTTACATAAATTATGTTTTCTTTCATGTAATTAGCAAGAGTCCATGAGCTAGTGACGTATGGGATAATGATTACCCAAGATGTGGATCTTTCCACGCAAGAGTCACTAGAGAGGGAGGGATAAAATAAAGACAGCCAATTCCTGCTGAAAATAATCCACACCCAAAATAAAGTTTAATGAAAAACATAAGCAGAAGATTCAAACTGAAACCGCTGCCTGAAGTACTTTTCTACCAAAAACTGCTTCAGAAGAAGAAAATACATCAAAATGGTAGAATTTAGTAAAAGTATGCAAAGAGGACCAAGTTGCTGCTTTGCAAATCTGATCAATCGAAGCTTCATTCCTAAACGCCCAGGAAGTAGAAACTGACCTAGTAGAATGAGCTGTAATCCTTTGAGGCGGAGATTTACCCGACTCAACATAGGCAAGATGAATTAAAGATTTCAACCAAGATGCCAAAGAAATGGCAGAAGCTTTCTGGCCTTTTCTAGAACCAGAAAAGATAACAAATAAACTAGAAGTCTTTCGGAAAGACTTAGTAGCTTCAACATAATATTTCAAAGCTCTAACAACATCCAAAGAATGCAATGATTTCTCCTTAGAATTCTTAGGATTAGGACATAATGAAGGAACCACAATTTCCCTACTAATGTTGTTAGAATTCACAACTTTAGGTAAAAATTCAAAAGAAGTTCGCAACACTGCCTTATCCTGATGAAAAATCAGAAAAGGAGACTCACAAGAAAGAGCAGATAATTCAGAAACTCTTCTGGCAGAAGAGATTGCCAAAAGGAACAAAACTTTCCAAGAAAGTAATTTAATGTCCAATGAATGCATAGGTTCAAACGGAGGAGCTTGAAGAGCCCCCAGAACCAAATTCAAACTCCAAGGAGGAGAAATTGACTTAATGACAGGTTTTATACGAACCAAAACTTGTACAAAACAATGAATATCAGGAAGATTAGCAATCTTTCTGTGAAAAAGAACAGAAAGAGCAGAGATTTGTCCTTTCAAAGAACTTGCGGATAAACCTTTATCTAAACCATCCTGAAGAAACTGTAAAATTCTCGGAATTCTAAAAGAATGCCAAGAAAAATGATGAGAAAGACACCAAGAAATATAAGTCTTCCAGACTCTATAATATATCTCTCTGGATACAGATTTACGAGCCTGTAACATAGTATTAATCACAGAGTCAGAGAAACCTCTTTGACCAAGAATCAAGCGTTCAATCTCCATACCTTTAAATTTAAGGATTTGAGATCCTGATGGAAAAAAGGACCTTGCGACAGAAGGTCTGGTCGTAGCGGAAGAGTCCACGGATGGCAAGAGGCCATCCGGACAAGATCCGCATACCAAAACCTGTGAGGCCATGCCGGAGCTACCAGCAGAACAAACGAGCATTCCTTCAGAATCTTGGAGATTACTCTTGGAAGAAGAACTAGAGGCGGAAAGATATAAGCAGGATGATACTTCCAAGGAAGTGATAATGCATCCACTGCTTCCGCCTGAGGATCCCGGGATCTGGACAGATACCTGGGAAGTTTCTTGTTTAGATGAGACGCCATCAGATCTATTTCTGGAAGCTCCCACATTTGAACAATCTGAAGAAATACCTCTGGGTGAAGAGACCATTCGCCCGGATGCAACGTTTGGCGACTGAGATAATCCGCTTCCCAATTGTCTATTCCTGGGATATGAACCGCAGAGATTAGACAGGAGCTGGATTCCGCCCAAACCAGAATTCGAGATACTTCTTTCATAGCCAGAGGACTGTGAGTCCCTCCTTGATGATTGATGTATGCCACAGTAGTGACATTGTCTGTCTGAAAACAAATGAACGATTCTCTCTTCAGAAGAGGCCAAGACTGAAGAGCTCTGAAAATTGCACGGAGTTCCAAAATATTGATCGTAATCTCACCTCCTGAGATTCCCAAACTCCTTGTGCCGTCAGAGATCCCCACACAGCTCCCCAACCTGTGAGACTTGCATCTGTTGAAATTACAGTCCAGGTCGGAAGCACAAAAGAAGCCCCCTGAATTAAACGATGGTGATCTGTCCACCACGTTAGAGAGTGTCGTACAATCGGTTTTAAAGATATTAATTGAGATATCTTTGTGTAATCCTTGCACCATTGATTCAGCATACAGAGCTGAAGAGGTCGCATGTGAAAACGAGCAAAGGGAATGATTGTGACTGAAGGTTTCGACAAGCTGAAATCAATTTTAGACGTCTCTTGTCTGTTAAAGACAGAGTCATGGACACTGAATCTATCTGGAAACCCAGAAAGGTTACCCTTGTCTGAGGAATCAATGAACTTTTTGGTGAATTGATCCTCCAACCATGATCTTGAAGAAACAACACAAGTCGATTCGTATGAGATTCTGCTAAATGTAAAGACTGAGCAAGTACCAAGATATAGTCCAAATAAGGAAATACCACAATACCCTGTTCTCTGATTACAGACAGAAGGGCACCGAGAACCTTTATAAAAATTCTTGGAGCTGTAGCTAGGCCAAACGGCAGAGCCACAAACTGGTAATGCTTGTCCAGAAAAGAGAATCTCAGGAACTGATAATGATCTGGATGAATCGGAATATGCAGATATGCATCCTGTAAATCTATTGTGGACATAAAATGCCCTTGCTGAACAAAAGGCAAGATAGTCCTTACAGTTACCATTTTGAACGTTGGTATCCTTACATAACGATTCAATATTTTTAGATCCAGAACTGGTCTGAAGGAATTCTCCTTCTTTGGTACAATGAAGAGATTTGAATAAAACCCCATCCCCTGTTCCAGAACTGGAACTGGCATAATTACTCCAGCCAACTCTAGATCTGAAACACAATTCAGAAATGCTTGAGCTTTCACTGGATTTACTGGGACACGGGAAAGAAAAAATCTCTTTGCAGGAGGTCTCATCTTGAAACCAATTCTGTACCCTTCTGAAACAATGTTCTGAATCCAAAGATTGTGAACAGAATTGATCCAAATTTCTTTGAAAAAACGTAACCTGCCCCCTACCAGCTGAGCTGGAATGAGGGCCGCACCTTCATGTGGACTTAGAAGCAGGCTTTGCCTTTCTAGAAGGCTTGGATTTATTCCAGACTGGGGATGGTTTCCAAACTGAAACTGCTCCTGAGGATGAAGGATCAGGCTTTTGTTCTTTGTTGAAACGAAAGGAATGAAAACGATTATTAGCCCTGTTTTTACCCTTATATTTTTTTATCCTGTGGTAAAAAAGTTCCTTTCCCACCAGTAACAGTTGAGATAATGGAATCCAACTGAGAACCAAATAATTTGTTACCCTGGAAAGAAATGGAAAGTAGAGTTGATTTAGAAGCCATATCAGCATTCCAAGTTTTAAGCCATAAAGCTCTTCTAGCTAAAATAGCTAGAGACATAAACCTGACATCAACTCTGATAATATCAAAAATGGCATCACAGATAAAATTATTAGCATGCTGAAGAAGAATAATAATATTATGAGAATCATGATCTGTTACTTGTTGTGCTAAAGTCTCCAACCAAAAAGTTGAAGCTGCAGCAACATCAGCCAAAGATATAGCAGGTCTAAGAAGATTACCTAAACACAGATAAGCTTTTCTTAGAAAGGATTCAATTTTCCTATCTAAAGGATCTTTAAACGAAGTACCATCTGACATAGGAATAGTAGTACGTTTAGCAAGGGTAGAAATAGCCCCATCGACTTTAGGGATTTTGTCCCAAAATTCTAATCTGTCAGACGGCACAGGATATAATTGCTTAAAACGTTTAGAAGGAGTAAATTAATTACCCAATTTATCCCATTCTCTGGAAATTACTTCAGAAATAGCATTAGGAACAGGAAAAACTTCTGGAATAACCACAGGAGATTTAAATACCTTATCTAAACGTTTAGAATTAGTATCAAGAGGACCAGAATCCTCTATTTCTAAAGCAATTAGTACTTCTTTAAGTAAAGAACGAATAAATTCCATTTTAAATAAATATGAAGATTTATCAGCATCAATCTCTGAGACAGAATCCTCTGAACCACAAGAGTCATCAGAATCAGAATGATGATGTTCATTTAAAAATTCATCTGCAGAGAGAGAAGTTTTAAAAGATTTTTTATGTTTACTAGAAGGAGAAATAACAGACATAGCCTTCTTGATGGATTCAGAAACAAAATCTCTTATGTTATCAGGAACATTCTGCACCTTAGATGTTGAGGGAACTGCAACAGGCAATGGTACATTACTAAAGGAAATATTATCTGCTTTAACAAGTTTGTCATGACAATTAATACAAACAACAGCCGGAGGAATAGCTACCAAAAGTTTACAGCAGATACACTTAGCTTTGGTAGTTCCAGCACTAGACAGCGATTTTCCTGAAGTATCTTCTGACTCAGATGCAACGTGAGACATCTTGCAATATGTAAGAGAAAAAACAACATATAAAGCAAAATTGATCAAATTCCTTAAATGACAGTTTCAGGAATGGGAAAAAATGCCAATAAACAAGCTTCTAGTAACCAGAAGCAAAGAAAAAATGAGACTGAAATAATGTGGAGACAAAAGCGACGCCCATATTTTTTGGCGCCAAATAATACGCCCACATTGTTTGGCGCCTAAATGCTTTTTGGCGCCAAAAATGACGCCACATCCGGAACGCCGACATTTTTGGCGCAAAAGGACGTCAAAAAATTACGCAACTTCCGGCGACACGTATGACGCCGGAAACAGAAAAGATTTTTTGCGCCAAAAAAGTCCGCGCCAAGAATGACGCAATAAAATGAAGCATTTTCAGCCCCCGCGAGCCTAACAGCCCACAGGGAAAAAAAAGTCAAATTTTTTAAGGTAAGAAAAAATGATTGATTCAAATGCATTATCCCAAATATGAAACTGACTGTCTGAAAAAAAAAGGAATGTTGAACATTCTGAGTCAAGGCAAATAAATGTTTGAATACATATATTTAGAACTTTATAAATAAAGTGCCCAACCATAGCTTAGAGTGTCACAGAAAATAAGATTTACTTACCCCAGGACACTCATCTACATGTTTGTAGAAAGCCAAACCAGTACTGAAACGAA
This sequence comes from Bombina bombina, assembly GCF_027579735.1. NCBI lineage: Eukaryota > Metazoa > Chordata > Amphibia > Anura > Bombinatoridae > Bombina > Bombina bombina. The sequence goes on from NC_069501.1 coordinate 842,798,673, forward strand.
AATCAGCAGAGGTAATGGTATATAAATAAGAGTATATCGTCGATCTGAAAAGGGAGGTAAGAGATGAATCTCTACGACCGATAACAGAGAACCTATGAAATAGACCCCGTAGAAGGAGATCACTGCATTCAAATAGGCAATACTCTCCTCACATCCCTCTGACATTCACTGCACGCTGAGAGGAAAACCGGGCTCCAACTTGCTGCGGAGCGCATATCAACGTAGAATCTAGCACAAACTTACTTCACCACCTCCATAGGAGGCAAAGTTTGTAAAACTGAATTGTGGGTGTGGTGAGGGGTGTATTTATAGGCATTTTGAGGTTTGGGAAACTTTCCCCCTCCTGGTAGGAATGTATATCCCATACGTCACTAGCTCATGGACTCTTGCTAATTACATGAAAGAAAATTATTTCATGATTCAGATAGAGAATACAATTTTAAACAACATTCCAATTTACTTCTATTATCTAATTTGCTTCATTCTTTAGATATCCTTTGTTGAAGAAATAGCAATGCACATGGGTGAGTCACTCACATGAGGCATCTAAGTGCAGCCACCATTCAGCAGCTACTGAGCCTATTTAGATATGCTTTTCAACACATGATATCAAGAGAATTAAGTAAATTAGATAGAAGTAATTTGGAAAGTTGTTTAAAATTGTATGCTCTTTCTGAACCATGAAAGAAAAAAAATGTGTGTTTCATGTCCCTTTAAGTGTCAACCTTCTAATAAAATGCTGCACTCTATAATAATGATGTACATATACACACTGATGCTGATCACACCATACTTCTCTACCAGGCAATGGACTTTTAGTAATATTGCCTGTTGTATAAATCTATAGGAGTTTAAAGGGATAGTCTAGTCAAAGTTAAACTTTCATGATTCAGATATGCAATTTTAAGCAACTTTGTATATTACTCCTATTATTGATTTTCTTCGTTCTCCTGGAATCTTTATTTGAAAAAGCAAGAATCTATGCTTAGGAGCAGGCCCATTTTTGGTTCAGCACCTGGGTAGCGCTTGCTGATTGGTGGCTACATTTAGACACCAATCGGCAAGTGCTACCCAGGTGCTGAACCAAAAATGGGCCAGCTCCTAAGCTTACATTCAAATAAAGATACTAATACAACAAATACAAATTGATAATAGGAGTAAATGAGAAAGTTGCTTAAAATTGCATTCTCTATCTGAATCATGAAAGTTTAATTTTAACTAGATTATCCCTTTAATGGTAACAAAGAGAGTATGATCAGCAGCAGGGAGAACAGCAGTCCAGTATATTTCATACATCTTTGTTATCTGCTTTTTGCCTCTTCTATACACTTTATAAACACTTTTTCTTTTGTAAACAGTATACACATTCTCTCTGAGCCCATGCTATGTACTGTATACTTGCCTTTCCTGTGCATCCTAATATACTATATACACACTCTCTCAGAGACCCTTCTATGCATTATATACACACACATATAGATTGTATATAAAAGTCAAGATTAGTATATCATTTAAAAAGGGTGTAAAAACTAAAAAGCAGATTTATGATGTGTAATATTGACAGTTCCAGCAGAAAACTGGACTTGATACACCTTCAAGCACTAATTCCCTTCAAAAATAGGAGGTGTGGCATTAGAAATCCAAAATAAAAACAATAATAATAATTGGTAAATCAATTAAAATGGTGGAAAAACACACAATTAAAAATGGATTGCAACCATGAAAGATGAGTCAATATGAAATCTAATAAATATCCGCTTGGCATCAGAGTCCAGCAGCAGGGCCGCCACTAGAAATGTTGGGGCCCCTGACTTAACTATTGAGATCAGGGCCCCCCTTTGACATGTGCAATTTTTGGCCAAGTGACTAAAACATATATGCACTTTATTTTTAAGTGTAGAAATGTTGTAAAGGTAGTAACACACAAACACAGAAACACACACTCACACATAAGGATGCACATAAAGACACTCTCACAGACACCCAAACAGATACTCAGCATTTGTTTACATGACCTTACAAGTAATGAGGTAGACTACAGTTTTGTCAAAAAAGGAGATTTACAAAACAAAATATGGAGTGCTGATAATCTTTTTGTCAAGGAAGATGCCAACTAAATGATGACAACAACATGCAGTGGCTGAAAGGAAGGGCCCTGAACTGCCTAAACAATAATTGAAAGGTTAAATGGTGGATTGGTGACTTCCGGCAAGGTTTCATTAGTCTCAAAGTCTGTAGAAAGATATATTTATTTATTTTTTCGCCCATCCCCCTCGCCCTTAAAGTGTGTATAATGCCATGACTTCACCTTGTCCAGTAAAAGCTGGATGTTTTTGTTCTGTTTATTGTTAATATAATATGTATACAATGTCAGGATATGGATTGCATTTTCCTATGTAATTAATGTGTGGATTTTCTTTTTATATACAAACTATACAGAGCCTTGTATGGCTAAATGCATACTTTTTTGTTTATTATCCTAACAATCAAAATAAAGATGTAAAAAAAAAAAAGTAGTAAGGTCAAAATGTCCTGAAAAAAACAGGCAATGGACACACACACACAAACTCAAACACAAACTTGCACATACACCCAAGGAAGCATCGACAGAGACAGCCTCAGAAAACACTCAAAGATATACACACACACACAGAGACACCCACAGAAAACACACAAAGACATACACACACAGACAGCCACATAAAACACACAAAGAAATACATACACACACCCTCACTGAGACATCCACAGAAAACAAAGACATGCACACACTATCACAGAGACACCCACAGAAAATGCACAGACATACACACATCCTCACAGAGACAACCACAGAAAACACAGATATATGCACACACCCTCACAGAGACATCCACAGAAAACACAGACAGACAGACATACATACACACACACACCCTCACAGAGACATCCACAGAAAAAACACAAAGACATACACACCCACCCTCACAGAGGCATCCAGTGAAAATACACAAAGACATACATACACACTCCCTCACAGAGACACCCATAAAAAAAGCACAAAGATATACGCACACACCCTCACAGACATCCACAGAAAATGCACAGACATACCATACACACCCACCCTCACAGAGAGACCCATAGAAAAAAATACATACACACTCATAGAAACACAAACAAAAGTACAAAGACATAAACACAGACACCCACAGAAACACTCACAGGAGGTAAAATGTCTGCACATTGCATCCCCTAAATAAAAAAAAATTGCAAAAATTAAGAGATTACTTTTTAAAGAATCATATTTGCATATGTGCAAAAAAAATAATTCTGTGAATTCAAAATTGTACATTAATGATCTGGGTATATGGCTCCTTGCATCTGAAAAGTCCTTGCATAAAGGGGCAGTAAACTGGAATGTAATGAAAATATATATATATTAATAAAAAAAAAAACTCCTATCTGCCAAAGGGGCACCTACCATTTGTGTATTTAGGAGGAAACATTTCTACATGGCTTTAAATATAGAATTTCTACAGCATTGTCAAATAATCATAAATACACTGCTACATATTGCTAATAAAATTTGTTTTTATGGACCCCTGGCCCCACCATACAACTACTACCACACTGAAGTTACAATCTGAAATTGCACAAAGAAATAAAAAACATTTACTAAGTGAGTCCTACCTCCTCTGCAAATGAAAGTGATCTGCCGTCTGACTCAGGCACACACTGTACAAACTTAAGCACCAAGTCTGTCTCATACTGTGCATAGTGGTTTAGTGCACACTCAGAAATCCTCTCAAATGCTAATGCTTTACTCCTTTATAATAACATTTCCCACGCTCAATAGCACTCCGCTGTAGTACCCTCTGGTGGCTGCCAAAATGTAAAAAAATATATACGGTATATTTTTTTAAATAAGTTGTTCTTGCCTCATGGGGCCCCCCTGGCCCATTGGGCCCCTGACAGGAGTCACCCCTGTCACCCCTGATGGCGGCCCTGTCCAGCAGCATACATAATATGATATATCAAATACTCTTATAGGAGTTTAGCAAAGTGTTGCAGTGTGTTAACACTTTAATGTGGTTAAGTTTATAGGTAACATCTATTCAGAGTTAGATATGTTAGGCAATAGGAATACCACCAATTACTTGTTATGTTGGAGTATAATTGACACTGAGTATATCTGTACACCCCTTTCAGGTGGAGAAACTAACCCTTCCTGTAGTGGAGGATTAAGTAATAGGCGCTTATACAATGAGCCACTACGTATTTCACAGTGTTCCAATTTTTTAATTTATAGAGTGGAATACCCAGGTAACTTTGTTATAACATACGTGAGGATCATAAGCATAGTAATTAGCTTTATAGCTGGTGGTAAGTACAGCCTAGGGTTACAACAACTGAAAAACTACAGTTGTTAATATGTAATGCTAGGCATGAAAAGATAGGTTGGTGTTTGAGTGTTATGGTGATAACACTACAACTGAGATGCCTGGCCCCTAATATTAGGGTAACCACCTGGTTATATAGCAATCTATGATGCTACCTATATATAACACAATTCAATATTGGCAATGAAGTCTGTGAATGTTCAAGGTAATCAGAACGTCAAAGTGCCTTGCACCACTAAACAACTATTCCTTATAGATGTTCAATTGAACCGGGTGTATATATATGGTTATAGAATAGATTATAAAGTTGTTAATATATATATATATATATATATATATATAGTTATAAAGTTGATACTTTAGTTACTCAAATCGATTAGCACGATGTAAATTTTTATATAAGGTCATATAAAGATTTACATTGTGCTAATCGATTAATAACAATTCCTCAGACACACCATATGCGGACTATACATGTGTCAAAGTGGGCATTATTATTCAATTTATGGCTAGTGTCTTAATCTAAGGAAAGTATCGATTTGAGTGATTTAAGTATCAACTTTATAACCATATATTTATAGTAACAACTTTACAATCTATTTTATAACTATATATATATATATATATATATATATATATATATATATATATATATATATATACACCCGGTTCAATTGAACATCTATAAGGAATAGTTGTTTAGTGGTGCAAGGCACTTTGACGTTCTGATTACCTTGAACATTCATAGACTTCATTGCCAATATTGAATTGAGTTGTATATAGGTAGCATCATAGATTGCTATTTAACCAGGTGGTTACCCTAATATTAGGGGCCAGGCATCTTAGTTGTAGTGTTATCACCATAACACTCAAACACCAACCTATCTTTTCATGCCTAGCATCACATATTAATAACTGTAGTTTTTCAGTTGTTGTAACCATAGGCTGTACTTACCACCAGCTATACAGCTAATTACTATGCTTATGATCCTCACGTATGTTATAACAGTTACCTGGGTATTCCACTCTATAAATTTAAAAATTGGAACACTGTAAAATACATAGTGGCTCATTGTATAAGCGCCTATTATTTAATCCTCCACTACAGGAAGGTTATACTATTATAAAAGAATATAGCAGGATATCCTTGCACTTAGTTTCTCCACCTGAAAGAGGTGTACAGATATACTCAGTGTCAATTATACTCCAACATAACAAGTACTTGGTGGTATTCCTATTGCCTAACATATCTAACTCGGAATGGATGATACCTATAAACTTAACCACATTTAAGGGTTAACACACTGTAATACGTTGGTGAACTCCTATAAGAGTATTTGATATATCATATTATGTATGCTGCTGGACTCTGATGCCAAGCGGATATTTATTAGATTTCATATTGACTCATCTTTCATGGTTGCAATCCATTTTTTAATTGTGTGTTTTTCACCCATTTTTATTTATTTACCAATAAAGATTATTGTTTTTATTTTGGATTTCTAATGTCACATTTCTCCTATTTTTGAAGGGAATGAGTGCTTGATGGTGTATACTGTCCAGTTTTATGCTGGATCTGTCAATATTACATTTTCCTTGATACACAGCACCTATGGATATTTAAATAAATATCACATTAACATTGTGTTTAGACTTACAGATACCCATAAACCCTTCAATCTACACTAAGAGTAGTGCCATTTTTTCTTCTATTACATATTTATGATGTGGTCTGGCACACAAGTAGTTAACATGTTTTCTGATCATATTAAATGGGCAGGGGTTTTAATATAAAAACAAATTAACTACACTGTCTGCAGATAAACTGCAGACAAGTAATTAGATTTTAATATAGATGCAAATACCATCAGTAAACTGCAATGGTTTATCAGTCAAGGCCTCCTCCTGCAGAAGGGGAGCGTCTACAGTAATTAGTAGCTATAAAAGGAGGCTGAGATGACAAGTTGGATTCTGTAGTAATAATAGTGGTAACATTTTGTGTTAGATTACAAATGGAGTGCTAATTGATAGTGCACCAGCAAACGAGCAAAATTTACCCAATTTTTAAAGGGATAGAAAGGTCAAAATTAAAATGTGCATGGGTGCATTTTTTATTTTAAATAGATGCATTTTTGCAATATACGTTCATTAGCAAGAATGCTTCAAGTAAAAGTTATTAATGTTTTTTACAGCAGCATACGCACATATGCTGTGTGGTCCCATGCAGCAGTCTTCAAGCTGAGAGCTCTTATGTGTATTGTGTGCCTGTAAAGACTTAATTTGGGTCATACAAGCCACTGGTGTCTCTCTGAGAAGGTCTGGTGTCTGAATACTGGTGCATGGGTCCTCACAGCATGTGCGTATGTTAATTGAAAAATATTAGCAACTTTTACTAGAAGCATTTTTGCTAATGTAAGTTTACTGTAAAATGTTTCTACTTAAAGGGATAGAAAAGTCTAAATTAAACTTTAGCGTGTAATGATACATATAGGCAGCGAATCCTGTTTGTCCGCTGCCGTATGTAGCAAAGGTGAGCGGACGTCTCGTGTTGAGTAGCTTGTCCGCTCGCCTTTTAGTACACAGGGGCCTATATGTGTGTGCTATCAGGGTAAAAGCTAAAAAGCTGTATACTCCACCTATTAAAAATACATTTTCTGTGTGAATAACAGTAACATTCTTTTTATAGTCATTTTTCTTTATTATTTATATTTATTTTAGTGATAGATTTTAGTTTCTACTAGAAACAATTCACAAACAAACTCAACTATTCTTATCTTTACAGTTTAACTATGACAACTTGTTCCACCCTGCTTGCATTGGGAATGATGCCGCTTTGCTTGTTTGTATATACCAAAAAATGGGTTGATTCCAATTCCATAGTAATTCCTTATGACAGCATAGGTAAGTAGTGATGCTGAGGTACAAATACATTTCTAAATCTGAGCTCCATTTCAATCCATTAGAGTTTGCCAAGGAAATACATTATATGCAACTCAGGTGACTTTGGGTTTAAAATGTATAATATTCCAATTTATAAGAAGACACACCTTTCATAAAAAAAAAAAAAAAAGTTATATATACCATATTCCATGGTAATCAGTGTATTTCGGCTTAAATTGGGTAAATACACATGGGGTCAGATTACAAGTGTCGTGCTAATTAACGCCCCCGCTTGAGCATTAATTGCGCTAGAAGTAAGCTTTTTGTGCTCATCGGTTGCGCTCGAGTTGTAAGTAAACGTTTTTTGCTTGCGCGCCCAAAAAGCTGAACTTAGAATATTGTATGCGTGTTCATGTATTCCCCCATAGAAGTTAATGGAGGGAAAACACCCTACTCATGTGCAAACCTGATTGCATAATCTCATGTGCGCTAACACGACCTAAAAATATGAATATTTTACATTCCAATGTTCTTCACATAAAAGTATATGATATATTTATTCATAAAGAAATATTTCTACACATATCTGATGGTATTTTAGTACTATATATATCTATATCTATTTATAGATGATTATATATAGGGGTTTTTTCTCCATTGATTTCTATGGGGGGAAAAGTGAACGCGCATGCGATATTCTAAGTTTGGCTTTTTGCACTCGTCGAGTTAAACTTTCAACTCATAATATGAGCACAACCAAACGAGCGCAAAAAGCTTTCTTCCAGCGCAATTAACACTCGAGCAGGAGCGTTAATTAGCGCGCCACTTGTAATCTGGTCCCTTAATATTTTGTGACATGGACATTTTAAACTCTTTAAAAATTATTTTTTTTCTAAAATGTTTAATGTTTGGGCATGTTTGATATGTTAATATGTTCAAAGGTTTTTTTTTTTTTTTTTTTTTTTGTTTACTGCAAAGCTATAAAGTGTTTCATATTATAATAGTTTACATACTAACCAAGCATGCACATATATGTCATGCAAAGGAAAAGAAAAATGTGTTAAGACGGTAAATGTGTTTCAATTAAAACTGAGCAGACATTAGGCATTGTTTAAGGTTGCCAGCTCTCATCCACAAAAAATTAATGTGTAAGTGTAATGGCACAGGGTTACAAAATAGCCCCTCCCCACAGCTCTACCTTAAAGCCCACCCTTGGTCCCACTATATATATCTTTTTGACAACTGAGCAGTAATTTCATCCGTTTGGCTGCCAGTTACATACAGATCAATAATTTCATCTCTTTGACTGACATTAGCACATGCATAGCATAACTACCATTAGTGATTTTTATCACCCTCATTTGCTGTCATGTGAAATGTCATGTTTTCTATTCCATTTTTGTAATCCATAGAGGCATAAGAGGTCAGTAAAATGTAGCTGTCACTCAGGGAACTTTTTTTTTTTTTTTTTTAAATGTCATTTAAGTTTCCAGTATTTTTGCACAGCCTATTTTGGACAGCCTGCTAAAATACTGAACTCTCCAATTGAATACTGGACACCTAGCAAATCTAGGCATGTTAGAGCTTTTAAATATTTTTGTATAACATAAAACTAGGTAGTGTTTAAATATTAAAGGATACTAAGCCCAAATGTTTTCTTTCATGATTCAGATAGAGCATGCAATTTTAAGCAACTTTCTAATTTACTCCTATTATCAATTCTTCTTCGTTCTCTTGGTATCTTTATTTGAAAAAGCAGGAATCTAAGCTAAGGGGCCGGCCCATTTTTGGTTCAGTACCGTGGATAATGAACATTTAGCCACCAATCAGCAATCACAACCCAGGTGCTATACCAAAAATGGGCTGGCTCCTAAGCTTACATTCTTGCTTTTCAAATAAAGATAGCAACAGAACGAAGAAAAATTGATAATAGGGGTAAATTAGAAAGTTGCTTAAAATTGCATGCTCTATCTGAATCTTTAAAGAAAAAAAAATTAGGTTTAGTATCCCTTTAACTGAACATGCACTAATATTGTCATCCAAATACAAACTATTTGTGATTGTATTAGATCAGAAGGGAACTTTGCATTATACAAGATCTTTAAAAATGAAAAAAGTTTTTTAAAATGTTGACATTGGGGCCCATTTAACAAGCTCTGTATGGAGCTTGAGGGCCCGTGTTTCTGGCGAGTCTTCAGACTCGTCAGAAACACCAGTTATGAAGCAGCGGTCTAAAGACCGCTGCTCCATAACCTGTCTGCCTGCTCTGAGGAGACGGACAGATATCGCCGCAAATCAACCCGATCAAATATGATCGGGTTGACTGACACCACCCTGCTGGTAGCCGATTGGCCGCAAATCTGCAGGGGGCAGTGTTGCAATAGCAGTTCACAAGAGCTGCTGGTGCAATGCTGAATGTGGAGAGCATATTGCTCTCCACATTCAGCGAGGTCTGTCGGACCTGATCCGCAATATCGGATCATGTCCGACAGGCCTTTCATATATAGGCGCTATTGTGTTCAAAAGAAGCAAAAACATGTTTCTTAAATAATGTATTGAAATGCCTTTTCATTAAAATGTTTGCTTTTATAAAGATGTGGTGTTGTCACTTTTTCATATTGTTAATAGTCCCTAACTAAAAACTTATAAAGCAGCTTTAAAATGATCAAACTCATATACATTATACAGCTTAAGTCCTCAAATATTTTTTATTTATATGAATACAACATTGCAAAGTTAAAGCACGTGTTTAAATAACATACATAATAAACCTCAATATTGAAACAAAGAAAACCTAAAATATTCATAAAAAGTACATAATTCAGTCAAAAATATAAAAGAAACAGTCCATTTCAATGGAATCAGGCATGTTTCTGTCACCCTCAAATCAGCACTGTAAGAAAGAACTGATCTAGGTCTCTTATCATACATTTGAGGCATCAATCATTATGGAAGAGTGGCGCAACAATCTGGAATCCTCTAGAATGCGATCCAGTTCAATTCCTCTTACAACTGAGGTGGCGAAAGAAGTGTAAATAATCTTCATTGAAGCAGACTGTTGTTGTTTTAATATATTTGTAGGTTTTTTGCTTTTTTTTCATTTTTTTGTATGTTATTTTAAGCACATATGCTTTTATTTCGTAATATTGTCAGAACATTTATATATTTAAGATTAAAGGCATTTTTAATAACTGATCTACGTAACTGCTGTCACATTGACTAATTCTAAGGAATAAAGGCCACTGCTCATAAAGTAACAACACACCTATACACATGATACAAACCGTTAGGTATCAATGACACAAAATTAAAGGGACATTAAACCCAACTTTTTTATTTCATGATTCAGCTAGAGCATGCAATTTTAAACAATTTTCTATTAAACAACTTCTATTACCTAATTTGCTTCATTCTCTGGATATTCTTTGTTGAAAAGCATATCTAGATAGGCTCAGAAGCTGCTGATTAGCGCCTGCACATATATGCGTCGTGTGATTGGCTCACCCATGTGTATTGCTATTTCTTAAACATAGAATATCTAAAGAATGAAGCAAACTAGATATTAGAAGTAAATTGCAATGCTGTTTAAAATTGTATTCTCTATTCTGAATAATGAAAGAAACAATTTGGGTTTAATGTCACTTTAAGCTTAGTAACGTATTTACTGGTTCATGGTTGACTGTTTAATCTTCTCTACTACTCCTAGAGAATTATTGACTTTAAATAGTTTTTTTTTAAAACCAGAATATGCAGTGTAATCACATATCTCACTTGAATTACATTGCAGATATTGAACCACTAGAACAGCTTGGTGATATTGATAGAAAAAAATCATTTCTGTGACAAACGATGTATAAACATATGTGTCAATCAATGCAACAAAATACAAACCTTTAGGGGTTACTAAATATTGCAAATGAAAAACACAGTTTTAGGAATCTGTTTATAATCACCAAAGCACACTAATTTCTTAGTATTAAAAAAAGAATACAGTTTATAAATAAAACTGAAGTAATCCAACATTATTGCACAAATAAAGGCAGGAAGGTGTACCATATGTCAATGATTTGTATAATAAGCAGGCAAATGAGCAAGTACAATATCAACATCTAAACTATTTGTGCTTTGTTACGCCACTTATTTGTTGTTGCTCATTTTTTATGTGATTATTTTTATTATATAATAACCCTTTTGTTAACAATATTTTAATATTCAGTGCTTTCAAACACACCAAATGAAAAAGAAAATCTAAAGTTCCACATTTTTTGTGTACATTGAAATATATTACATTGGAGATCTCATTAGAGATCAAAGGGTAATAATAACTTGTCGTACATACCATAAATAAGTCTATTTTGCATTTTCAAATAAAAAGTAAAGATATAAATGATGTAATGTTAGTTAACAGACCATTAAACATGACATTTCAACAATGTATAAAATGTTTGGTTATTGCAAGTGAAACATTATTGCAATATACATTCATTATTTATTGTGCTGCCTTTTGCTGTAAAATACATCTAAATATTGTGCTTTGTTTCACTTTCTTCCAGGGAGGATTAGGTTAATACTTTTAGGCAATTTATGTAAGGAAGAGAAAAGGGCAGGCCTCCCCAGTCTCTCAACTGCACATGGGCAAACAGAGTTTGTGCTATATCTGAAAATTGGTTTGTGATTGGTTAGCAGGCGTTCTTTTATTCTGGGGGACACGGAAATCAGTGAAAAGAATAAACATAAAACAATATACTGTTCAAAATGAGGAAGTGAGCGCTCAAAGCATATAGGGCTAGAATAAAGACGGTATAGATTTAAATCCCGTTACAATGTTTTTAATATAGACAAATATTGCAATACAATAAAATTAAAAACTTTATGGATCCATGATAACATATAAACACTGATGCAAAAGCAAAAGGAAATGCAATAAATGTACCATGTGCTTAGTTAAGGGAGACAAAACAGATGTCACTCCTTATTACAGCAATACAATGAAGCAGTTAAAAAAAGTGGATAAACGTGAACACATATAAATATGAGAATCACTTAGGTGGAATAAGAAGATAGAGAATTCTATCTGTGGTAGTGTAAGTAGGTGTATATGGTAGCCTGATCCTAATACCTAACAGTGAATTGTAAGAAATAGTCCAATGTGTCTCAAATGAATAAAATCCAAAAAATCAAAAATTGAAATGAAGCAGGGAATCAAAATTCAGTCCAAAAAAGAAAGAAATCCAAAAAGAAATGAATAACAAAAATGTGAGAAAAAATGTGAAAACAATGTGTAGCGTGATAATGAAAAGTCTATAGTGGATAAACACAAAATCTAGGATTGGCTGTGAAAGTTTGCCTCTGTGTGATGCATGATATTAGTACATAAAGATAAAAAATCCAACAATAAAAATCCAAAAATCAGGACAAAAAAGTTAATATCTGAGGAAGTATCCAAGCTGGAGTCTTGTTTCTTTAAAAGTCTAAAATATATATGTATCCAAGCTGGAGTCTAGTTTCCATAAAAATATCCCCCCCCCCCCCCAAAAAAAAGCCAAAAATATGAAAATGTTTGAAGTCCTTAACTTAAAAAACAACAAAAAACAACAATAGTGCAATAAAGATTTAAAAATCTTTAAAATAATGGAATGGAGCTCACCAGTAGTATGTCGACGCGTTTCTGCCTTTTCCAGGCCTTTCTCAAGACAATACTACTGTGTGTGTGCTGGGAGCTTATATAGGGTGAAGAATAATCTAATTTGAGTTTGTTTTGGCGCCAAAATCATTTGGAACGCCCCCTTCCTGTCTATCCTGGTGTCTTCTGGGTATTTAGTGATAATAGGCTTATAGGGTCTAAAAAAGCTAAAAATTCGAAATCAGATTATTGGGGTAATAGTATCATGCCCCTTATGAGAATAGTGTCAATCGTTGTATAACAATACTTGACTGCTTTATATGATGTTCATTTAAGCGTATTTTCACTTCCGGTTTTCGGGCTTACACTTCACTTCCGGTTTTGGACTTGCAGTACTATTTCCGTTTTTTTAACTTCTGGTTTTGAGCTTAAAATGTCGTTTCCAGTTTTTCGTGTATCTGGATGTTAGTGCTTTAACATATTCCTTACTTCTTACTGGGTCATAGTATCTGAGGGTAGTAACTAAAGCCTTATGCTAAGAACGAAAAGAAAAGAGTAGAATTGATAGTTTTACGTCTTTATTTGACGCAACTTCCGTTTTTTTCGACTTGTGACATCATTTCCGGTTTTGTTATCGCCGGATGTTTATTTTGAGGCAAGCTGATACAAGTCTACATAATACTATAGGTTATTAATAATGCTGAATACATGTGAGGTGGATATGTCCCTGTATGATGTTAAAATGTATATATAGTTTAATGTGGCATTTAGTCCACTGGAGATATTGGAAAGAGTATCAAAAAAATACATAAGAGATATATACATAAAAAATGTATAAAAAATACATAAAATTTACATAAAAAAATAATCATCTTATCATCATTTGCATCATTATAATAGGAGCTCTATACATTAAATGAACAGAGTAACAACAAATTGATCACATCAGCAGAGTGCACATGAGGTAAATAAACATATACCGAATAATTCGCCCAAAAAAAAGGCCCAAAAATATTCGCCCAAAATAATTAGATTCTATAAATACGGAACCAGGTAATATGAAGGGTCATGCTGTCTATGGTATCAAATATATTCAAAAAAATTATAGGATTAAATTTAATTTAATCCTATAAATTTTTTTAATATCATTTTTTTGAATATATTTTTTTGAATATTCCTCACTTCCTCATTTTGAACAGCTTTACACTCCTAAGTCCACTAGGGGACTTTTTTTTGGAAGAGAGCTATAGGGGTACCCACTAGCGCTTGATCTACTACATACTTATAAAACAATATACTCATTTGACAAAATAAAAGTGCAGTTTTTATTGCAAAATTATTTTCAGATGTGAAGGTTCAAAATCATGTAGTTTACCATTTTTGTTTAGTGTTCCTTTAACTATTTCACAAATATTTTAATGATACTTATCAACTAGGGGTTAATGATGATAAAGTACATTTGTTGCAGATTTCCAAGCCTATTGGACCACACAGAACGTGATTTACACAATTTAATTTTTCATTTCATTATTATTATAATTTATTTGTATAGCGCCGCCAAATTCCGTAGCGCTGGGTACAGTGATAGGGGTATACAATGACAAAGATTTGTGATAAAATACAAAACATAACAAAACTAAACAAATCTAGTACAGGAGGAAGAGGGCCCTGCTCCGGAGAGCTCACAGTCTATAGGTTAAAGGTGCAGAGACATAAGGTTGGGGTAGCTTGTTACATCAGTTGTAGTTGCAGTAGTGAGTCAGGCAGTTCATGTACTAGTTTGGTTAGGATGAGAGATGGAGGAGAGATGATAAGGTGTGTTTTCAAGGAGCGTCTGAAGCTATACAAGGTTGTAGACAGTCTTATGGAGAGGGGTAGATAGTTCCAGAAGACAGGAGCAGCATGTGGAAGCGGAGTCTTGGAGGCGGGAGTGGGACGTAGAGATAACAGGAGTGTAGAGACATAGGTCAGAGGTTGATCGAAGAGGACAGGATGGGGAATATTTCACGATGAGAGAGGAAATATAGTTTTGAGTTAGACTGTTGAGTGCTTTGTAAGTTAGGGTTAATTCTTTAAATTGTATTCTGGAGTGTATGGGGAGCCAGTGTAGAGACTGGCAGAGCGGAGCAGCTGATGTAGATCATCGACTTAGGTGGCTGAGTCTAGCAGAAGCATTCATAATAGATTCGAGGGAGGGGAGATGGTGTTTTGGAAGGCCATTTAGGAGTAGATTGCAATAATCAATGTGTGACAAAATGAGGGAATGAATAAGTATTTTTGTAGTTTTTTAAGTAAGGAAGGGACGAATTCTGGAAATAATGCGTAGGTGTGAACGGCAAATTTTTTGTTAGCGCTTGTATATGTGGGTTGAATGTGAGTTCTGAGTCTAGTGTGACCCAAATACAGCGGACTTGGGGTGAGGTGTTGAGAATAGAGTCTCAAACCATCAGAGAAATGTCAGGTGTTGGATGTCTCGAAGAGGGGGGATAAGAAGCAGCTCAGTTTGGACAGATTGAGTTGGAGGTAGTGTGAAGACATCCAAGAGGAAATTGCAGAGATAGGCAGTCAGAAATCTGGTTAAGTAAAGAGGTAGAGATATCAGGAAAGAGGAAAGATAGATTTGGGTATCATCAGCATATAAGTGGTACTGCAATCCAAAGGAGGCTATACGTTTTCCAAGGCAGGATGTATAGAGAGAGAAAAGCAAGGGGCCCAAGACAGAGCCTTGCGGTACTCCAACTGAGAGAGGCATAGGATCACAAGATATGTTGTTAAAGGAAACTGAAAACGAGCAATTTGACAGATATGATGCAAACCAGGAGAGGGCTGTGTCTCGGATGCCAAATGAATGTAGTATTTTTAGGAGGAGAGGATGGTCAACTGTGTCAAAAGCTGCGGACAGGTCAAGAAAAATTAGTAAGGAGTAATGGCCTTTTGCTTTAGCTGATAACAGGTCATTTGTTACTTTAGCAAGAGCTGTTTCTGTTGAGTGTCTAGGGTGGAAAAAAGATTGTAGTGGATCAAGTAAGGAGTTAGTTGTGAGAAATTGAGTTAGCCGATTATAGACTAGTCGTTCCAATAATTTTGAAGCAAAGGGAAGTAAGGAGACCGGTCGATAGTTAGAAGGCGTGGAGGGGTCAAGCAAGGGCTTTTTTAGGATTGGTATGATTGGCGCATGCTTGAATGTGTCAGGAAATGTGCCAGAGGTGAGAGATTGGTTAAAGAGATGAGTTAAGGTAGGGGTTAGTGAAGAAGAGAGAGAGAGGGAATAAGTGGTTTTACTAATCCACCGTATAATCTGGAGAACAGCCATTAAACAGTGGTAGCGCTTAAAAGTTCTGCTAGGGGGTAAAATATTTCATATTGAAAATAAGTCATCATCAAATCTACTTGCCTGCAAATCCACATTTACATCAACACAATAAAACACCATATTTTACAAACAGCACCCTGAATTATAACAAATATATTATTATAAAATTATAAATAATTAGTACTACAATTTCAGGGTTAAGTAAGATACACAAGCACCTGTCCCCCTAACATAACACAAGTATCCATTTCTGCGTATTTACAGTAGAAAATACAAGGCGTCAACCGTCACTTTTTATTGTGTTTACATTTTTATCCAGTCAAATATATTTTGGAAAATCATTAAAAAATTATTTCTATTTTTTAGGAATTTCATTGGTAACTCTTGTTGTTCCTGTTGGATTGGGGATGTTTGTTAACTATAAGTGGCCTAAACAAGCAAAGATAATTCTGAAGGTATGATCGTAACATAACATATTGAAGTACAACAAATATGCAGTTTAAAAACACCCCAAATCCACACCCTACCTGTGATCTTTCTCTGAATATGGATGTGTTGTAAGTGTGCTTCCCATGCTGAGCTATTCACATATGGACAAGGGTAATATACAATTTGCTCCCCCATGCATTCTACACTTACATGCTCTCAGCTGGTTAATTCATATGCATATAAGTTATTGATGGTTGGGCCACATGGTTCCATGTAGTAAAATCAATTATATTATATCATATTATATTATATTTTTATATTATATTAATTTATAACATATCATATTTATTATATTATATTTTTTCTTTATATATTTTATATTCAAAACTCCTTAAAAATAAACCTGCCCCCCTGGTAATGGGTGATTAGAAATTAAAAATTTAAGAGATCACTGACTCAATAGACATAGGCATTTTTAAAGGGACAGTGTACTCAGGCAAGCAAGTTCATGGTGTTTACAGCTGGAAAAGGAACACCCTATAAAAAGGTTTGCTCTCTCTCCCACCTACCCCCACTGGTAGGTTGATTTATTGTGATGTCTCTTGTTGACATAGCTTTTCTGTAGCCATTACTGCAGTACTAAAATGGTTAGTATAGGTGAGGTTTCAACAGGAAAATTAGTTACTTCACATAAAAAAACTATTTAATATGCAAACATAAATGTTCTGTTTTTATATGGGTCACCTTGATCCTACTAAGCATGTAAGAAACCATAGCTAGGGAGAAATTTTGGGGGTGTGGAGCTTTGCATGTTAGCTCTTCAGTAAACCCCTCAGATTTTTGTAGATATTTTATTATATCTTTTCATGTGACAACACTGAAGAAATGACACTTTGCTACAATGTAAAGTAGTGAGTGTACAGCCTCTATAACAGTGTAACTTTGCTGTCCCCTTTAAAATAACTCAACACACAGCCATTAATGTCTAAACCGTTGGCAACAAAAGTGAGTACACCCCTTAGTGGAAATGTCCAAATTGGGCCCAAAGTGTCAATATTTTGTGTGGCCACCATTATTTTCCAGCACTATCTTAACCCTCTTGGGCATGGAGTGCACCAGAGCTTCACAGGCTGCAACTGGAGTCCTCTTTCACTCCTCCATGACAACATCACGGAGCTGGTGGATGTTAGAGAACTTGTGCTCCCCCACCTTCTGTTTGACGATGCTCAATAGGGTTTAAGTCTGTAGACATGCTTGCCCAGTCCTTCACCTTTACCGTCAGCTTCTTTAGCAAGGCAGTGGTCATCTTGGAGGTGTGTTTTGGGTCGTTATCATGTTGGAATACTGTTCTGCGGCCCAGTCTCTGAAGGGAGGGGATCATGCTCTGCTTCAATATGTCATAGTACATGTTGACATTCATGGTTCCCTCAATGAACTGCAGCTCCCCATTGCCGGCAGAACTCATGCAGGCCCAGACCATGACACTCCCACCACCATGCTTAACTGTAGGCAAGACACACTTTACTTTGTACTCCTCACCTTGTTGCCACCACACACGCTTGACACCATCTGACTCAAATAAGTTTATCTTGGTCTCATTGGACCAAAGGACATGGTTCCAGTAATCCATGTCCTTAGTCTGCTTGTCCAATTTGATGCAGTGTGCGGTGTATGGCTTGAGCACTGACAGGCTGACCACCCACCCCTTCAACCTCTGCAGCAATGCTGGCAGCACTCATACGTCTATTTCCCAAAGACAACCTCTGGATATGACGATGAGCACCTGCACTCAACTTCTTTGGTTGACCATAGCGAGGCCTGTTCTAAGTGGAACCTGTCTTGTGAAATCACTGTATGGTCTTGCCCACCGTGCTGCAGCTCAGTTTCAGGGTCTTGGCAATCTTCTTATAGCCTAGGCCATCTTTATGTAGAGCAACTATTCTTTTTTTCAGATCCTCAGAGAGTTATTTGCCATGAGGTGCTATGTTTAACTTCCAGTGACCAGTATGAGAGAGTGTGAGAGCGATAACACCAAATTTAACACACCTGAGACCTTGTAGCACATGTCACATGACACCGGGGAGGGAAAATAACTAATTGGGCCCAATTTGGAAATTTTCACTTAGGGGTGTACTCAGTTTTGTTGCCAACGGTTTAGACATGGCTGTGTGTTGAGTTATTTTGAGGGGACAGCAAATTTACACTGTTATACAGGCTGTACACTCACTACTTTACATTGTAGCAAAGTGTAATTTCTTCAGTGTTGTCACATGAAAAGATATAATAAAATATTTACAAAAATGTGAGGGGTGTACTCACTTTTGTGAGACATTGTAGTTTAACTCTACAAGAAACAGCATAAGCATTAAACACTATTAAAACGTACTGATAACTTGCTGTATAACCTCATATTGTTTTAATAAGAGTTATATCTGACACCAGTGTTGTCACATGAAAAGATATAATAAAATATTTACAAAAATGTGAGGGGTGTACTCACTTTTGCGAGACATTGTAGTTTAACTCTACAAGAAACAGCATAAGCATTAAACACTATTAAAACGTACTGATAACTTGCTGTATAACCTCATATTGTTTTAATAAGAGTTATATCTGACACCAATATATGTTGTTTCATATAAAACATCACATATAATTGTAAAATCAGTGGGTGTTTATTACCACAGGCACAGTGTTGCAGGTGCTTGGCATGCAGTGTTTCTGCTGCAGTGAAGTTTGCTGATATATTTGCTGTGTGAAGAAAGTAATAGTAAATAGTAAAGTAATACATTTTGCATTAATATTTATTTATTTTTGTATTATTTCAATAAACAACTGTTTCAAATGTTTATTAAAGAGACACTAAACCATCTGATAATGTTATTTTTTAGCTAATTTACAACTATCCCTAATAGGCCCGAGAAGGAGAGGTCAGATAAGAACAGGTTGTTGTTTTTTTTACCCAGGACAGCTTAGTTACAACATGGCACAGTGCTGAAATACCTGATGGTACTATATGTATCAAAGTATTAAAAATGATATAAAACTACCTTTAGGTTGCATGTATATGTATTATGATATGTAAATATTGCTAAATAACATAAGATATTTTTGGTTACACGTGATCCCAGCCTATCTTTAAGCTGTCCCATTTTACAGATGCAAATATACAAATATTTTCCGAAATCCAAACCTTGTGTGGTCCCAAACAGTTTGGATAAAGGGTTTTATACCTATACAACTAATAAAAACATGTCTCCTTATTTTACTCAGGTTAATCTTTGCTTAGAATAAATCATATATCTACCATTTCCATGGCTAAGTATCCCATGAAACTTAAAACTGAATTCCTAATATATCATTATGCATAGTACATAAAAATAAAAAAAATTAATGTAATGTACCTTTCTGGGTTATCAGCTGACCTGGTGAAGCTGAAGTGCTTCCTGCCCAATATTGAACCCTGTCCCTAAAACAATCTATATACTGATTGCTTAAGCAGGGCAGGAGCTCATGTATATGTCTCCCTAAATGGCCACAGCAGGGGAGATGAGATAAACATACTTCAAAAGAAGACAAATGCCCCTATACTATAAAAAAAATGCAAATTTTGCTAACAAAATAAATGGTTTAAAGTGTTTTTTAATGCTTCATTTAATAAAATAATAGTACTTTAATTTAAGAGCAATAAAGTTGTTGTTCATGTTTATAGTCTATAAGAGATAATAAAATATTCCCATTGTAGTTGCAACAGTCTTACAATGTGTTAATTTGCCTCTGGATATTGATAATTCTGAATATTATTCTATTTTACTTTATAGGTTGGCTCTATAGCAGGAACAATTCTTATAGTGATCATAGCCGTTATTGGTGGTGTCCTATATAAAGGATCCTGGGCCATTGACCCAAAGTTATGGATTTTAGGAACAATATTTCCTGCAATTGGTTACTTTTTTGGATTTGGTCTTGCATATATATCTAATCTTTCATGGCGTCGGTATGTATGTAATTATGAATCTGAACACAGTACATTTTTTTTCAAAACAGATTAATCAATGATGAATAGTGATTGTGTAAATTTATTTCTACCAAATGGACATGGAAAAGAGAAGTAAACTTACATGATTTAAAAAAAAATGTGTTTTTTATGGAGAGAAATACATCTGAAGTTAACACAATTACAATATCCCAACCAATATAACAAATTATATACTTGCGGAGATCACCTAACAAAGTTAACTATCAGTGGCTTATTTCTGATGCACAGATCACTCACCATGTTTTACCAGTAACAAGAATCTAATTTTCCCATAAAGAAAAAAATATATATCAATAAAAAGTACATACTTAAAATAGGTGACATACCTTATAAGAAGCATTGGTACCAAAAGTGTTAACTTTAAAATCAGTGTTGTATGATATGATCTGTTGTTTTGTGCACATGTAGATAGGTGCCATATTTTCAATCATAGAAAAAAACAGTATTGAGCCCATTGCAAAAATGTTATGCTTAACCAAACCCATTTACAAATCTTTTGGTTGGCTATGGCTTAATCTGAGCTATTAAGAAGCAATTGGCATGGTTACCAAGCAATGTATTCATTGTTTTATTCAGGGGGGCTACACAACTCTCCTTCTCCCCACCTCTCCATGCCCAGACCACATTTATGGGCCTCCCTCTCCATTAAATTCTCTTTTGGCTGTGTTAGAGTGTGAATCATAAAGGATTGCCCAGACTCATAAAAAGGCCAGCAATAAGGTTTTGGTTTGTGAAAATGGCATCAGTAATTCTTTTTTAGTTTTGGTTTCAATGTTTTAAAGTACTATTTTAATTTTGTTTAAAAATAAGTTAACCATACATCAAGTCTTTCTATGAATAGTTGCTTTAATATACTATTTATAAGTGAAGCTATTGGGGGTACTTTGTCTGTGATCCAATTCTTCAAAATACATTTACATGCCAGTAAGACCATAAGCATCAGAATGCCATGACATTTCACAAACCCTTTGTCCCAGATAGAAAGTAAAACCTGTGTCCCTCAAAGTTCTAGGTTAACTCAGTGTGGAACAGCTTCAAGAGCCAATGCTGCACTTGACTACAGAATTGCACTCCAATCAGCCAAAAAATCTATGTGAAGTTTCTCTGAGCTCTGTTTAATTAAAACCTTAAAAAACATAAGTCTAGATTACGAGTTTTGTCGGTAAAAACTTGCGGGGCTAACGAGCCTTTTTTTTTCAGCGCTCCCTTAAGCCAACGCTGGTATTACGAGTTTTCTGAATGGCTGCGTTAGCCTCAGAAAAGTGAGCGTTGAGCCAAATCTAGCTTCACTTCAACCCTCAATACCAGCGTTGCTTACGGTAGCGGTAAGCTGGAAAAACGTGCTCGTGCACGATTTCCCCATAGGAAACAATGGGGCTGAGCTGGCTGGAAAAAAAAACTAACACCTGCAAAAAAGCAGCGTTCAGCTCCTAACGCAGCCCCATTGTTTCCTATGGGGAAACACTTTCTAAGTCTACACCTAACACCCTAACATGAACCCCGAGTCTAAAAACCCCTAATCTTACACTTATTAACCACTAATCTTCCGCCCCCGCTATCGCTGACACCTACATTATACTATTAACCCCTAATCTGCCGCTCCGTACACCGCTGCCACCTACATTATCCCTATGAACCCCTAATCTGCTGCCACCAACATCGCCGACACCTATATTATATTTATTAACCCCTAATCTGCCGCACCCAACGTCGCCGCCACCTACCTACACTTATTAACCCCTAATCTGCCGACCAGACATCGCCGCCACTATAATAAATATATTAACCCCTATCCCGCCTCGCAAACACTATAATAAATTGTATTAACCCCTAATCTGCCCTCCCTAACATCGCCGCAACCTACCTACAATTATTAACCCCTAATCTCCCGCCCCCAACATCACCGCTACTATAATAAAGTTATTAACCCCTAAACCTAAGTCTAACCCTAACACCCCCCTAAGTTAAATATAATTTAAAAATTAAACGAAATAAATTTACTATAATTAAATAAATTATTCATATTTAAAAATAAATATTTACCTATAAAATAAACCATAAGATAGCTACAATATAACTAATAGTTACATTGTAGCTATTTTAGGGTTTATATTTATTTTACAGGCAACTTTGTATTTATTTTAACTAGGTACAATAGCTATTAAATAGTTAATAACTATTTAATAGCTACCTAGTTAAAATAATTACAAAATTACCTGTAGAATAAATCCTAACCTAAGTTTCAAATACACCTAACACTACACTATCAATAAATTAATTAAATAAATTAACTACAATGATCTAAACTAAAATACAATTAAATAAACTAAACTATATTACAAAAAAAAACAGTAAATTACAAAAAATAAAAAAAATCTTACAAGAATTTTAATCTAATTACACCAAATCTAAGCCCCCTAAAAAAATAAAAAAGCCCCCCAAAATAATAAAATTCCCTACCCTATACTAAATTACAAAAGTAATCAGCTCTTTTACCAGCCCTTAAAAGGGCTTTTTGCGGGGCATTGCCCCAAAGTAATCAGCTCTTTTACCTGTAAAAAAAAAAAAGTCCCCCCCAATATTACAACCCACCACCCACACACCCCTACTCTAAAACCCACCCGATCCCCCGTTAAGTAAACCTAACATTAACCCCCTGAAGATCACCCTACCTTGTGTTCACCCAGCCAGGCACCGATGGGCCAGAAGAGGACATCCGGAGCAGCAGAAGTCTTCATCCGATCGGGGCAGAAGAGGTCCTCCATCCAGCAGAAGTCTTCATCCAAGCGGCATCTTCTATCTTAATCCATCCGGCGTGGATCGGGTCCATCTT
Source organism: Bombina bombina (assembly GCF_027579735.1). Lineage (NCBI taxonomy): Eukaryota > Metazoa > Chordata > Amphibia > Anura > Bombinatoridae > Bombina > Bombina bombina. The sequence goes on from NC_069501.1 coordinate 842,822,172, forward strand.
CAAGACATCCGACGCGGAGCATCCTCTTCTTCCCAACGACTAACGACGAATAAAGGTTCCTTTAAATGATGTCATCCAAGATGGCGTCCCTCGAATTCCGATTGGCTGATAGAATGCTATCAGCCAATTGGAATTAAGGTAGGAAAAATCCGATTGGCTGATGTAATCAGCCAATCAGATTGAGGTTCAATCCGATTGGCTGATTGGATCAGCTAATAGAATGCGAGGTCAGTTCTATTGGCTGATCCAATCAGCCAATCAGATTGAACTTCAATCAGATTGGCTGATTACATTTTAAAGGTAATTTTGTAATTATTTTAACTAGGTAGCTATTAAATAGTTATTAACTATTTAATAGCTATTGTACCTAGTTAAAATAAATACAAAGTTGCCTGTAAAATAAATATAAACCCTAAAATAGTTACAATGTAACTATTAGTTATATTGTAGCTATCTTATGGTTTATTTTATAGGTAAGTATTTATTTTTAAATAGGAATAATTTATTTAATTATAGTAAATTTATTTTGTTTTATTTAAATTATATTTAACTTAGGGGGGTGTTAGGGTTAGACTTAGGTTTAGGGGTTAATAACTTTATTATAGTAGCGGCAACGTTGGGGGCGGGAGATTAGGGGTTAATAATTGTAGGTAGGTGGTGGCGGCGACGTGGGGGGCAGATTAGGGGTTAATACAATTTATTATAGTGTTTGCGAGGTGGGATTGTGGCGGTTTAGGGGTTAATACATTTATTATAGTGGGGGCGATGTCCGGTCGGCAGATTAGGGGTTAATAAGTGTAGGTAGGTGGCGGCGACGTTTGGGGGGGCAGATTAGGGGTTAATAAATATAATGTAGGTGTCGGCGATGTTAGGGAGAGCAGATTAGGGGTTTATAGCTATAATGTAGGTGGCGGCGGAGTCCGGTCAGCAGATTAGGGGTTAAATAATTTTATTATAGAGTTTGCGATTGGGGGGGCTCGGTTTAGGGGTTCATAGGTAGTTTATGGGTGTTAGTGTACTTTTTAGCACTTTAGTTAAGAGCTTTATGTTCCGGCGTTAGCCCATAAAACTCTTAACTACTGACTTTTTTATGCGGTAGGAGTCTTGGAGGTAGAGGCTCTGCCGCTCACTTCTTCCAAGACTCGTAATACCAGAGTTAGGCAAATCCCATTAAAAAGATAGGATACGCAATTGACGAAAGGGGATTTGCGGTAGCCAAAAGTCACGGAAGAAAAGTGAGCGGTACACTTGTACCTGCCATACTCGTAATACCAGCGTTAGATAAAAAGCAGCATTAGGACCCCTTAACGCTGCTTTTTAAGGCTAACGCAGAACAGAATAACAAGGTGTGTTCCAGAACTCAGGATCGTCTCTTACAAGCTAATTAATGTAGTGCAGGAATATAAAATAGGCATAACAAATGGTTATGTGGTAGATTATATTGTTGATGAAACTCTTTAAATGCTTTCACCATATGTGAAAAGGGGTCCAGAATGCCCCCTTCCACTCAAATCCCTACCTTTATCAATACTTAGAAATGTGATGGCTCATACCAGGAGGTGAACCTGAGGTTTCCCATGATCAGGATATAAGAAGACGTTACTCTATTAAATGTACTTATGGGCTAAGGACCAAGCACAAAGCTTATCTCTATAAAGAAAATTCAGGATATTTTCTTTAGGAAGCCCCCTCATACCTACATAGACCAGATATGATAAGGCACACGAGCCTAGGATCACCCACTCTATTTCAGCATCACAGAAGTAGCGAATGCCTAGCTTCCAGTGAGTGACTAATCACAAACAAACTGCTCAGTTAAAGAATTAAAGGTCTGAAGACACAGTCCTACATCTAAATATGCCCTGCTGAGCTATTTAGTTTTAATATGAGGCTTTTTATTCCTCCAGGTAAACAATCTCACTGCTCCTGAAGTAAATGTAGATCCAACTAAGTAAAAATAAAAGGCAACATGAGCAGTGGATATAGAATATGAGGGAGAATGCTCATATTTAACATACTAATTCTACTTGAGAGCGATAGGAGTAGAAACCTCCAACTCTGCAAACTGAGACTTAAGTTAGTTGCACTGTTTGGAAATATTCCAATCATAGAGTTTATTTGGGTTGGCCTGTAAGTGTAGTTCCACATAAGTTAAAAATCCCATGACAAAAAATGGAAAAGGTTGCGCAACAATGTGGGCATTAAAAAAAAGACTTTTATTGGAACTCCATAAAAACACAAGACAGACATGGAGCTGCAAGACAGTCTGATGCATTTAGAGCACTCTAGTGGAGCTTAATCATACACTAATAGATCCCATGACCTCTGAATTTTGACATTATGAATTTATAGCCCGAAAAACTGTCAAACTCCTGTATGGTGTTGAAAATTACTGGTATATATTTTGAAGGATCTTGCACAAACCACAGCATATCATCAGTATACAATGAGTGGGACGCATGTCATGAGCACTATATGGCAAGTGTATACAACACCCCACTGCCAAATAGTGTCCAAGAAATGTACAGGCTCCTGAACCTTCTAGCTATTCTGGAAGATAAGTTCTAACAAAGGATACCAAGAGAAAGAAGTAAATGAAAATAAAAATGAATAGGAAAGTTTTAAATAGTGCACCTTCTATCTGAATCATGAAAACATAATTTATGTAAGAATTTACCTGATAAATTAATTTCTTTCATATTGGCAAGAGTCCATGAGCTAGTGACGTATGGGATATACAATCCTACCAGGAGGGGCAAAGTTTCCCAAACCTCAAAATGCCTATAAATACACCCCTCACCACACCCACAATTAAGTTTAACGAATAGCCAAGTAGTGGGGTGATAAAGAAAGGAGTAGAAAGCATCAACAAAGGAATTTGGAAATAATTGTGCTTTATACAAAAAAATCATAACGACCATAAAAAAGGGGGTGGGCCTCATGGACTCTTGCCAATATGAAAGAAATTAATTTATCAGGTAAGTTCTTACATAAATTATGTTTTCTTTCATGTAATTGGCAAGAGTCCATGAGCTAGTGACGTATGAGATATCAATACCCAAGATGTGGAACTCCATGCAAGAGTCACTAGAGAGGGAAGGATAAAAATAAACAACAGCCATAATCCGCTGAAAAAATAGTCCACAACTCAAAATATAAGTTTATTCTTTAAATGACAAGAAAAACTTAAAACATCAGCAGAAGAATCAAACTGAAACAGCTGCCTGAAGAACTTTTCTACCAAAAACTGCTTCTGAAGAAGCAAATACATCAAAACAGTAGAATTTAGTAAATGTATGCAAAGAGGACCAAGTTGCCACTTTGCAAATCTGATCAACTGATGCTTCATTCTTAAAAGCCCACAAAGTAGAATGAGCTGTAATTCTCTGAGGCGGGGTCTTACCCGACTCCAAATAAGCTTGATGAATCAAAAGCTTTAACCAAGAAGCCAAGGAAATAGCAGAAGCCTCCTGAGCTTTCCTAGGACCAGAAAATAAAACAAATAGACTATAAGTCTTCCTGAAATCTTTAGTAGCTTTAACATAATATTTCAAAGTTCTTACCACATCCAAAGAATGTAAGGATCTTTCCAAAGAATTCTTAGGATTAGGACACAAGGAAGGGACAACAAATTCTCTACTAATGTTGTTAGAATTCACAACCTTAGGTAAAAATTGAAATGAAGTCCGCAAAACCGCCTTATCCTGATGACAAAATCAGAAAAGGAGATTCACAAGAAAGAGCAGATAGCTCAGAAACTATTCTAGAGAGATAGCCAAAAGGAACAACACTTTCCAAGAAAGTAGTTTAATACCCAAAGAATGCATAGGCTCAAATGGAGGAGCCTGTAACGCCTTCAAAACCAAATTAAGACTCCAAGGAGTAGAAATTGATTTAATGACAGGCTTAATACGAACTAAAGCCTGTACAAAACAGTGAATATCAGGAAGTTTAGCAATCTTTCTGTGAAATAAAACAGAAAGAGCAGAGATTTGTCCCTTCAAGGAACTTGCAGACAAACCCTTATCCAAACCATCCTGAAGAAACTGTAAAATTCTAGGAATTCTAAAAGAATGCCAAGAGAATTTATGAGAAGAACACCATGAAATGTAAGTCTTCCAAACTCGATAATAAATCTTTCTAGAGACAGATTTACGAGCTTGCAACATAGTATTAATCACTGAGTCAGAGAAACCTCTATGACTTAGCACTAAGTGTTCAATTTCCATACCTTCAAATTTAATGATTTGAGATCCTGATGGAAAAACGGACCTTGAGATAGAAGGTCCGGCCTTAATGGAAGTGGCCAAGGTTGGCAACTGGACATCCGAACAAGATCCGCATACCAAAACCTGTGTGGCCATGCTGGAGCCACCAACAATACAAACGATTGTTCCATGATGATTTTGGAGATCACTCTTGGAAGAAGAACTAGAGGCGGGAAAATGTAAACAGGATGATAACACCAAGGAAGTGTCAGCGTATCCACTGCTTCCGCCTGAACATCCCTGGACCTGGACAGGTATCTGGGAAGTTTCTTGTTTAGATGAGAGGCCATCAGATCTATCTCTGGAAGACCCCACATCTGAACAATCTGAGAAAACACATCTGAATGGAGAGACCACTCCCCTGGATGTAAAGTCTGATGATCCGCCTCCCAATTGTCTACACCTGGGATATGCACCGCAGAGATTAGACAGGAGCTGGATTCCGACCAAGCAAGTATCCGAGATACTTCTTTCATAGCTTGGGGACTGTGAGTCCCACCCTGATGATTGACATATGCCACAGTTGTGATATTGTCTGTCTGAAAGCAAATTAACGGTTCTCTCTTCAACAGAGGCCAAAACTGAAGAGCTCTGAGTTCCAAAATATTGATTGGTAATCTCGCCTCTTGAGATTTCCAAACCCCTTGCACTGTCAGAGATCCCCAAACAGCTCCCCAACCTGAAAGACTTGCATTTGTAGTGATCACAGTCCAGGTTGGCCGAACAAAGGAAGCCCCTTGAACTAAATGCTGGTGATTTAACCACCACGTCAGAGAGTGTCGAACATTGGGATTTAAGGATATTAATTGTGATATCTTTGTATAATCCCTGCACCATAGATTCAGCAAAGCTGGAGAGGTCTCATGTGAAAACGAGCAAAAGGAATCGCATCCGATGCTGCAGTCATGAGGCCTAAAACTTCCATGAGCATAGCTACTGAAGGTGCCGACAAGCTGCAACCAATTTCAAACGTCTCTTGTCTGTTAGAGACAGAGCATGGACACTGAATCTATCTGGAAACCTAAAAAGGTGACCCTTCTCTGAGGAATCAAGAAACTTTTTGGTAAATTGATCATCCAACTATGTTTTTGAAGAAACAACACTAGGTGATTTGTGTGAGATTCTGCAGAACGTAAAGACTGAGCTAGTACCAAGATATCATCCAAATAAGGAAACACCGCAATACCCTGCTCTCTGATTACAGAGAGTAGGACACCTAGAATCTTTGAAAAGATTCTTGGAGCTGTTGCTAGGCCAAATGGAAGAGCAACAAATTGGTAATGCTTGTCTAGAAAAGAGAATCTCAGGAACTGATAATGTTCTGGATGAATCGGAATATGAAGGTGTGCATCCTGCAAGTCTATTGTAGACATATAATGTCCTTGCTGAACAAAAGGCAGAATAGTCCTTATAGTCACCATCTTGAAAGTTGGTACTCTTACATAACAATTCAATATTTTCAGATCCAGAACTGGTCTGAATGAATTTTCCTTCTTTGGGACAATGAATAGATTTGAATAAAACCCCAGACCTTGTTCCTGAAAAGGAACTGGCATGATTACCCCTGAAGACTCCAGGTCTGAAACACACTTCAGGAAAGCCTGAGCTTTTACTGGATTTGCTGGGATGCATGAGAGAAAAAATCTTCTCACAGGAGGTCTTACTTTGAATGCTATTCGATACCCTTGAGAGACAATGCTCTGAATCCATTGATTTTGGACAGAATTTTTCCAAATATCCTTGAAAAACCATAACCTGCCCCCTACCAGCTGAGCTGCAATGAGGGCCGCACCTTCATGCGGACTTAGGGGCTGACTTTGGTTTTTTAAAAGGCTTGGATTTATTCCAATTTGAGGAAGGCTTCCAATTGGAAACAGATTCCTTGGGGGAAGGATTAGATATTTGTTCCTTATCTTGACGAAAGGAACGAAAACAGTTAGAAGCCTTAGATTTACCCTTAGGTTTTTTTATCCTGAGGCAGAAAAATTCCATTTCCCCCAGTAACAGTTGAAATAATAGAATCCAACTGAGAACCAAATAAATTATTACCTTGGAAAGAAAGAGATAGTAATCTAGACTTAGATGTCATATCAGCATTCCAAGATTTAAGCCACAAAGCTCTTCTAGCTAAAATATCTAAAGACATGGATCTAACATCAATTTTGATAATATCAAAAATGTCATCACAAATGAAATGATTAGCATGTTGTAGTAAGCGAACAATGCTAGACATGTCAGGATCCAATTCTTGTTGCGCTAAATTCTCCAACCAAAACGCTGATGCAGCCGCAACATCAGCCAAAGTAATTGCAGGCCTGAGAAGATTACCTGAATATAGATAGGCTTGATAAGATTCAAGTTTCCTATCTAAAGGATCTTTAAAAGAAGTACTATCTTCCATAGGAATAGTGGTACGTTTAGCAAGAGTAGAAATAGCCCCATCAACCTTGGGGATCTTTTCCCAAAACTCTATAGAAATTGCTGGTAAAGGATACAATTTTTTAAACCTTGAAGAAGGAATAAAAAGAGTACCTGGCTTATTCCATTCCTTAGAAATCATATCAGAAATAGCATCAGGAATAGGAAAAACATCTGGAGTAACCACAGGAGGTTTAAAAACAGCATTTAAACGTTTACTAGTCTTAACGTCAAGAGGACTAGCTTCCTCAATATCCAAAGTAATTAACACTTCTTTTAACAAAGAACGAATATACTCCATATTAAATAAATAAGTAGATTTGTCAGTGTCAATATCTGAGGAAGGATCTTATGAATCAGATAGATCCTCATCAGAGGAGGATAATTCAGTATGGGAAAAATGCAAATAGCATAGCCCTCTGACATAGAAAAAGGCAAGAGGCAAATAGCAATGGGGTAATAAAATAATGAAAAAATTTGGCACCAAGTATGACGCACAACATGACTGAAAATTTTTTGGCGCCAACAACATCCGGAAATGACACACTTGCGTCACTAATGACGCAACCCTGTATAGGAACTCGGCGTCAACTACGACGCTGGAAATGACGAACTTGCGCCAACAGACGTACTTTCGGGCCAAGAATGACGCAATAAAGTCTAGCATTTGGCACACCCCCAGGCCTAGTACTACCCACAATTTGCAAGAAAAATATAGTCAATCTGAAAAAAAGACTAAACCCTAGGTAAAAAAAAATATTTCTTAAAATGTTTATTTTCCCCAAATATGAAACTGAAAGTCTGCACAAGGAAATACATGAACCTGACTCATGGCAAATATAAGTACAATACATATATTTAGAACTTTATATAAATGCATGAAAGGCCAAACCATAGCTGGGGTATCTTAAGTAATAAAAACATACTTACCGAAAAGACACTCATCCACATATAGCAGATAGCCAAACCAGTACTGAAACAGTTATCAGTAGAGGTAATGGTATATGAGAGTATATCATCGATCTAAAAAAGGGAGGTAGGAGATGAATCTCTACGACCGATAACAGAGAACCCATGAAATAGATCTCCCATGAGGAAAACCATTGCATTCAATAGGTGATACTCTCTTCACATCCCTCGGACATTCGATGTACTCTGAGAGGAATTGGGCTTCAACAATGCTGAGAAGCACATGTCAACGTAGAAATCTTAGCACAAACTTACTTCACCACCTCCATAGGAGGCAAAGTTTGTAAAACTGAATTGTGGGTGTGGTGAGGGGTATATTTATAGGCATTTTGAGGTTTGGGAAGCTTTGCCCCTCCTGGTAGGATTGTATATCCCATACGTCACTAGCTCATGACTCTTGCCAATTACATGAAAGAAATTTTATTTTGAATTCCATGTCCCATTAAAATGATTCTGTATTATAGCTTACAAATCTTTTTTTATTGTTCCACAATTATTGTCAGAAAAATCTAAATAAATTTGCAATAAAATATTATTATTTTTTTACATGGAATAATAGAAAACAAGTTTATACAATACTGATATTTATAAAGAAATCATATAAATCTCATAAATTATTTTACCATATATTTCAACGTAATTAGATTTGGTAACTTTAGCAATGTATTTCCTGGAGTGAACCATACTTTCATCTTTGTCTAAGTGTGTTTTGTCACATAATAAACATATCTATTTCATTTTAGATGTCGTACCGTTGCAATGGAGACTGGTTTACAAAATACGCAGCTGTGCTCAACCATAGTGCAGCTCTCCTTTACACCAGAACAGCTTAACTACATATTTACTTTTCCACTTATATACAGTATTTTCCAAATTCTGATAGCAGCCATATTCTTAGGAGGTAAGTTAGCAATTTACATAATAGAAACATATTAAATGTATATGTAAAAAAGCCATATAAATAAACATTAACAGTGTTATCAGCAACATAAATTCATAGCTCAAATGTATAAAATGTAAGCTCATTAAATAGAAAAATTGTTACAGGTCGGCAAAGCCAAAAAATCTTCTTGAATTTTTTATATAAACCTTTGCAATATATTTTAATGATGTATTTTAAATGTTTTTCGTGTAATTTAATTCTTGAAATAGAACAGTTTCTAATTCTCAGACCTTGAAATGCCCCCCCCCCCCTGTTCAAGGCTATAACCCTGCTACATATCTGTCCCTAATTGGCTTTAGCTAACAACTGCAAAACAATTAATTTATTACTAACTTTACAAGTGACTAGCCTTGTCTGCAGACTAAAGCCCAGAATGACTCCTCCAAATAAGGCAAATCGTAGGGTTTGGCTATAGAAAAATAATTGCAGTACGAAGGAGGTTAATTTATTTTAAAAACATTAACTTGGCTGATATGTTATTTTATAGCAACACAACAGAAATGTCTTGTAATTAAAAGGTATTTACTGTCCCTTTAAGATTTCTCAAACCCTAGCTAAGATAACAAACTGGGTCCTCACTCCTTTCACACAGACATTCAATTTCCCATAATTTCTATCTCTACCACATTTCCTCATAATAACATGACACCTCTCATGCTTTGTATGAATACGATGCCTAATGGGGTTCTAGTAAGTCAACTACATAGGCAACTTTTTTTCATTTTTAAACAGGACCCTCATTTAGATGATGGAACATAAAGGGACAGTAAACACCTTGTTGAAATGTTTTGAATGCATCAACATCTTGTTTGCTGCAATTGTTTTCTAATAGCCAAACTCTACCCACTACTTGTCTTATTTGAAGAATCCACTCAGGACCTGTTATAAAAGACTAGCAACAGTCATTATGTTAGCAAACCATCAATTGTTTTGTAGTTCCTTATCTAATACTCTCTACTGGAGCCATAGACAGATATGTGGCATTCTTAGGCTTGTGAAGCCACCTGCCATTGGGCTTTCCAGTTGTCAGAAATGAAAAACTCTTTATTTCCAGACTTAAATTACAGGAAAATTGGGCAAAATAAATAATAAAAGTATACTGCAATGTTGTTTTTTTACTACACATAATTTAAGAATTTTTATATCAAAATCTCAATGTGTTTACTGTCCCTTTAAATAGGTTCCTATATTGCCTTGTAGTTTATCTGGTTTTGGGTACTGCTATCATACACTGCACTGGTCCATATAAGATTGAGGGCTGCAGACTACCATATATACTGTGCTGTATTAATTATTTAAGCACAATAGACGTTTCCCCAGAGACAAACATAATCGTAACACTGCAAGTTAAAATAAAACTAGGATAGAGCTGACTGACTGGGCATCCCAACATGAATGACAGCCAGGACTTTCCTGGGTTTTAAGAAACTCACAAGAACATATCGAAGACCAATAATTAGTAATAAGATTACTTGTAATTTTTACCATTTAGTTACATCTGTATAAAACACACACAATATTTTCAGCATTGCAGCCTCACTTAAAGGGACAGGAAAACCCAAAATGTTCTTTCATGATCTGGATACAACATACAATTTTAAACAACTTTACAATTTACTTCTTTTATCAAATTTACTTTGTTCTCTTGTTATCCTTTGCTGAAGGAACAGCATCGCACTACTGGCAGCAGCTGTTCCCACTAGTGTAGGATATGTGCATATTCTTTTTCAACAAGGGATACCAAAAGAACAAAGCGCATTTGAAAACTGAAGTGAACTAAAACGTGTCTTAAAATTACATGCTCTATCAGAATCATGCAAATTTAATTTTGACTTTCCTATCCCTTTAAAAATAATTCACATAAACCATCATTTGTAAAAAGGTTTATGTCCCTTAAGATATTATGCGTAAATGACATATACCATGTTCATTTCTATTGTATAGCAAATATTTAAAAACATAAATGTATACTTAAACAGCCAATAACAAATGGAATACAAAGAATGATATTTAGTTATTATCTTCTCCAAGTATTATCACAAATTATACTACAACCAAAATTTATAAAAGTTAAGTTCACATAACTCCCACCTTTCCACCCCCCCTTCCCCCCAAAAAAGGCACAAATTAAATCTCGTATTTATAAAAAGGAATTTTGCCAATAGTAGGTAAGTAAAATCACTGCAATTGGCACATAGATCGATTGAAAATCACCAATGTTTTCATTGACTTACATAGAATTTAGAATTAGTGCTACTAGACATTTACACCCAGCAAATATTTATCATAACGTGCCCTCTTTTTTCCTGCAAAAACAATATTAATGTTTTCTTGTTGTCTTTAGTTGGAAAGTGAGATTGATTTAACGCAGTTGCTTTTTAACTTTTGCCCATAACTTATGCTGCCCACAGGAGAGGGCAGAGGTGGTGTTTGCTACCTGTTGCAGAAAAGAGCAAGAAAGAGTGAGAGGCAGAGATCCTAGGACTTTTAGGGTCAGAACTGGGTTAAATACTCTAGCAGGGAAAAATAGTACCGCATTGTAGGTATTGTTTTATTGCCCCATGTTTAGCACAATATGAAATCATAATTTAGCACATGGGCTTTCAGTTAAAATATTTAGAATTTATAGTTGCCCCATTTTAGACACAAATTTACTAGCCATGAAAATAAGAAAATGATAAAGAGAACAAAAAAATGAATGTGCTTAATAGTTCTCATTGTTTTATTATTAATTGCAGTATGTGTATATTTGCTCCAAAAAGGGGAAACTACAACTTGTAAATATTTTAACTGAAAACTCGATTGTGCTGTGTATGGATCCGATTTAAATTAAGATAAATGGGACAGTAAAAAAAAAAAACTAACAGTATCTAAAACACTGTGCTGCTTCACTGTCCTGATCTTACAAATCCTAGGAACGTATTGCTCTTTCTTGCTGCTCTGAGACAGATAGCAGGAGCCTTCTTTGCACTCTCCTGTGGGCAGCATAAATCATGGCCAAAAGGTAAAAAGCAACTGAATTAAAGGGACAGTCTAGTCAAAATTAAAGGACCAGTAAATACAGTAGATTTGCATAATCAACAAATGCATGATAACAAGACAATACAATAACACTTAGGGCTCTATTTATCAAGCCTTCTCCTCCCCTACGACTGCAGGTTCTCACAATAGAACCTGCAGTCAGTATTTATCAAGCAGAGGTCATCAGACCACTGCTTTCCTACCCTCCTCTCCATCTCTTAGGTGGAGAATTTAAATCTCCCCGGTCTCATCCGACCGGGGAGATTGACAGATCCTGCCTGAGCGTGATTGGCTGTGCGCGGGCAGTGTTGCACACGAGTGCAAAATAGCCTCGCATGCAATGCTGAATTCCGCCAACAGATTGCTGCCCACCTGAGGCGGACAGAGGCGCATATGTCCGTCCTCGCTTGATAAATCGAGCCCTTAGTCTGAACTTCAAATGAGTAGTAGATTTTGTCTATTTCCACTCCTCCTGTATCATGTGACAGACATCAGCCAATCACAAATGCATATACTCTGTGAATTCTTGCACATGCTCAGTAGCAGCTGGTGACTCAAAAGTATAAATATAAAAAAAACTGCACATATTGTTAAAGGAAGTAAATTGGAAAGTTGTTTAAAATTGCATGCTCTATCTGAATCATGAAAGTTTAATTTTTCATTGAGTGTCCCTTTAAACTTTCTGACTCAGATAAGGCATGCAATTTTAAACAACTTTCCAATTTACTTTTATCATCAAATTTGCTTTGTTCACTTGGTATTCTTTGTTGAAGGATAAACCTAGGTAGGCTCATATGCTAATTTTCCTTGAAATTAACCCTTGAAGGTCACCTCATATAATTGACATATTTTCACAGCTAGGCAGTGCTAGTTCATGTATGCCATATAGATAACATTGTGCTTACTACTTTGGAGTTTTTTTTATGAGTCGCACTGATTGCAAGTCTGTCAAAAGAACTGACATAAGGGGGCAATCTGCAGAGGCTTAGATGCAAGGTAATCATAGAAATAAAATGTATTAATATAAGTGATTATGCAAAATTGGGCAATGGGTAATAAAGGGCTTATCTATCTTTTTAGACAAATGTTTTCAAGCAGACTGTCCCTTTAAATCAATCTCACTATCCATCCATCCATCTTACACATATGTGCAATATGGATAAATAAAGTCAGTTTGGCCTTTATCACAAGTTGCTTTAGTCTAGTTGTATTTACCAGGTTTTCTTACGTGTTTTTTAATAATTATTTGTGAATTAGTGCAAATGTCATATCAAAATATACCTACTTTTACACTACCAATTTTACTTCTAGGCTACCGGATATATCTAAGATGTTACAAAAAAAAGTCTGAAGACAAATCTGATTCACCTTATGCAGTGTCAAACGGTGCACTTCAACTTGATGACAAAGTGGATAATTGAGTTGCATTGTGCTTTTCAAAGCAGAAGACATTGAACAGTGTACATAATGGTGTAAAAGAACATTGATGACAGGTGGATGAACAAGAGTACATAACTGTATAATTAAAATGGAGGGGGTGACTTACTATAATCCTCCAGATCTATCAATGGTTCTGATTTTAGGATTATTCCTGCTGAACAAAGAACAGCAGAATATATTCTGCTATTTTGGTAGGGATGCTCTCAATACTAATACATGGACTGTTTGTAGACCTTGACTACTGAATCTGGGCAACACATTTTTGAGGTATATACCACTTTTCTGTTTGGCATTGCATGCTTGTGCACTGTACAGTATGATTGTTTTGTGTTCTGCGAGTCTCAAATGCATTGCATGTGTGGTATTGCCAAATTTAAGGCACCTGAAAAAATAAAATCAGAACACTATGTAAAAAACAAAAGAAAACATATTCATATTAAAGCTACACTTTAATGCAAGTCCAAATTATAGTCCACAGACCTGGAAGGTTTTATACAACAAAGACTCCTGTGTTTGGCAGAACTGACCCCCACCTGATTGTTTATGGCATGTAACAGTGTCGCAAGTAGTTCGGAAAGAGATTCAAGATTAGATTCTGGTGCTGCTCCTCCCACTTTGCAATGTACAGTTACATAGCTCATCTCAGCTTCTCCACTACCTTCTCTCTCACTTCAAGCACCAGGCTGGTCACAAACTGCCACGATTCAGATAGAACATGCAAATTTTAACAGACTTTTCAATTTACTTCTTAACAAATGTAGTTCTTTCTCTTGGTATTCTTTGTTGAAAAGCATACCTAGGTAGTCTGAGCTGTAATGCCTTACTGTGAGCTAGCCAGTGATGGCTGCCTACACACATATGCCTTTTGTCATTGGCTCTACAGATGTATTCAGCTAGGTCACAGTAATGCATTGTTGAAAAGCATACCTAGGTAGGCTAAGACGCTGTAATTCCTTACTGGAGCTATGTGTTTAAACATTTGCAAGCATTAAGCTCATAGTTACATATCCAAGCAATAATAAAATGCTTTAACAGAGTATTTTCTTTTTTGTCATTAAACACATAGGACACTATGGGCTAGATTTATCAAAGTCATTCTCCTACAATCACGCTCAAAATAACACATACACACTGATCCCCATATTCAGTAAACTACTGTGTGCCTTTAATTGCGCAAATCTGAAAGAAAACAGAATTTATGCTTACCTGATAAATTACTTTCTCCAACGGTGTGTCCGGTCCACGGCGTCATCCTTACTTGTGGGATATTCTCTTCCCCAACAGGAAATGGCAAAGAGCCCAGCAAAGCTGGTCACATGATCCCTCCTAGGCTCCGCCTACCCCAGTCATTCGACCGGCGTACAGGAGGAAATATGCATAGGAGAAACCATATGATACCGTGGTGACTGTAGTTAGAGAAAATAATTCATCAGACCTGATTAAAAAACCAGGGCGGGCCGTGGACCGGACACACCGTTGGAGAAAGTAATTTATCAGGTAAGCATAAATTCTGTTTTCTCCAACATAGGTGTGTCCGGTCCACGGCGTCATCCTTACTTGTGGGAACCAATACCAAAGCTTTAGGACACTGATGAAGGGATGGAGCAAATCAGGTCACCTAAATGGAAGGCACCACGGCTTGCAAAACCTTTCTCCCAAAAATAGCCTCTGAAGAAGCAAAAGTATCAAATTTGTAAAATTTGGCAAAAGTGTGCAGTGAAGACCAAGTCGCTGCCTTACATATCTGGTCAACAGAAGCCTCATTCTTGAAGGCCCATGTGGAAGCCACAGCCCTAGTGGAATGAGCTGTGATTCTTTCAGGAGGCTGCCGTCCGGCAGTCTCATAAGCCAATCGGATAATGCTTTTAAGCCAAAAAGAAAGAGAGGTAGAAGTTGCTTTTTGACCTCTCCTTTTACCAGAATAAACAACAAACAAAGAAGATGTTTGTCTGAAATCCTTAGTGGCCTCTAAATAGAATTTTAGAGCACGGACTACGTCCAAATTGTGTAACAAACGTTCCTTCTTTGAAACTGGATTCGGACACAAAGAAGGTACAACTATCTCCTGGTTAATATTCTTGTTGGAAACAACTTTCGGAAGAAAACCAGGCTTAGTACGCAAAACCACCTTATCTGCATGGAACACCAGATAGGGCGGAGAACACTGCAGAGCAGATAACTCAGAAACTCTTCTAGCAGAAGAAATTGCAACCAAAAACAAAACTTTCCAAGATAATAACTTAATATCTACGGAATGTAAGGGTTCAAACGGAACCCCTTGAAGAACTGAAAGAACTAGATTAAGACTCCAGGGAGGAGTCAAAGGTCTGTAAACAGGCTTGATTCTAACCAGAGCCTGAACAAACGCTTGAACGTCTGGCACAGCTGCCAGCCTTTTGTGAAGTAAAACAGATAACGCAGAGATCTGTCCCTTCAGAGAACTTGCAGATAATCCTTTCTCCAAACCTTCTTGTAGAAAGGATAGAATCTTAGGAATTTTTATCTTGTTCCATGGGAATCCTTTAGATTCACACCAACAGATATATTTTTTCCATATTTTATGGTAAATTTTTCTAGTTACAGGCTTTCTAGCCTGAATCAGAGTATCTATTACAGAATCTGAAAACCCACGCTTTGATAAAATCAAGCGTTCAATCTCCAAGCAGTCAGTTGTAGGGAAACCAGATTCGGATGTTCGAATGGACCTTGAACAAGAAGGTCCTGTCTCAAAGGTAGCTTCCATGGTGGAGCCGATGACATATTCACCAGGTCTGCATACCAAGTCCTGCGTGGCCACGCAGGAGCTATCAAGATCACCGAAGCCCTCTCCTGATTGATCCTGGCTACCAGCCTGGGAATGAGAGGAAACGGTGGGAATACATAAGCTAGGTTGAAGGTCCAAGGTGCTACTAGTGCATCCACTAGAGTCGCCTTGGGATCCCTAGATCTGGACCCGTAGCAAGGAACCTTGAAGTTCTGACGAGACGCCATCAGATCCATGTCTGGAATGCCCCATAATTGAGTTATTTGGGCAAAGATTTCCGGATGGAGTTCCCACTCCCCCGGATGGAAGGTCTGACGACTCAGAAAATCCGCTTCCCAATTTTCCACTCCTGGGATGTGGATTGCAGACAAGTGGCAAGAGTGATCCTCCGCCCATTGAATTATCTTGGTAACTTCCTCCATCGCCAGGGAACTCCTTGTTCCCCCCTGATGGTTGATATATGCAACAGTCGTCATGTTGTCTGATTGAAACCTTATGAATTTGGCCTTTGCCAGATGAGGCCAAGCTTTGAGATCATTGAATATTACTCTCAGTTCCAGAATGTTTATCGGGAGAAGAGATTCTTCCCGAGACCATAGACCCTGAGCTTTCAGGGGTTCCCAGACCGCGCCCCAGCCCACCAGACTGGCGTCGGTCGTGACAATGACCCACTCTGGTCTGCGGAAGCTCATTCCCTGTGACAGGTTGTCCAGGATCAGCCACCAACGGAGTGAATCTCTGGTCCTTTGATCTACTTGAATCGTCGGAGACAAGTCTGTATAATCCCCATTCCACTGTCTGAGCATGCACAGTTGTAATGGTCTTAGATGAATTCGCGCAAAAGGAACTATGTCCATTGCTGCAACCATCAATCCTATTACTTCCATGCACTGCGCTATGGAAGGATGAAGAACAGAATGAAGTACTTGACAAGAGCTTAGAAGTTTTGATTTTCTGACTTCTGTCAGAAAAATCCTCATTTCTAAGGAATCTATTATTGTTCCCAAGAAGGGAACTCTTGTTGACGGGGACAGAGAACTTTTTTCTATGTTCACTTTCCATCCGTGAGATCTGAGAAAGGCTAGAACGATGTCCGTATGAGCCTTTGCTTTTGACAGAGACGACGCTTGAATCAGGATGTCGTCCAAGTAAGGTACTACTGCAATGCCCCTTGGTCTTAGAACCGCTAGAAGGGACCCTAGTACCTTTGTGAAAATTCTGGGAGCAGTGGCTAATCCGAATGGAAGTGCCACAAACTGGTAATGCTTGTCCAGAAAAGCGAACCTTAGGAACTGATGATGTTCCTTGTGGATAGGAATATGTAGGTACGCATCCTTTAAATCCACCGTGGTCATAAATTGACCTTCCTGGATGGTAGGAAGGATCGTTCGAATGGTTTCCATTTTGAACGATGGAACCCTGAGAAATTTGTTTAGGATTTTGAGATCCAAAATTGGTCTGAATGTTCCCTCTTTTTTGGGAACTATGAACAGGTTGGAGTAAAACCCCATCCCTTGTTCTCCTATTGGAACTGGATGAATTACTCCCATCTTTAACAGGTCTTCTACACAATGTAAGAATGCCTGTCTTTTTATTTGGTTTGAAGATAATTGAGACCTGTGGAACCTTCCCCTTGGGGGTAGTTCCTTGAATTCCAGGAGATAACCTTGAGAAACTATTTCTAGTGCCCAAGGATCCTGAACATCTCTTGCCCAGGCCTGAGCAAAGAGAGAAAGTCTGCCCCCCACCAGATCCGGTCCCGGATCGGGGGCCATCCCTTCATGCTGTTTTGGTAGCAGTGGCAGGCTTCTTGGCCTGCTTACCCTTGTTCCAGCCTTGCATCGGTCTCCAGGCTGGTTTGGGTTGAGAAGTATTACCCTCTTGCTTAGAGGATGTAGAAGTAGAGGCTGGTCCGTTTCTGCGAAAGGGACGAAAATTAGGCTTATTTTTAGCCTTGGAAAAGAGGTGCAGGGTAGCGCTAATGAAAGCACAGAGCTCAATTTGTATATGGTATATCTATACTAATATGGTGATGTATAAAAAATATATGTCTAAAAAAGATAATAACTATGTGAATCTTTAAAAATGTATTATACAATAATCGTATAATCATATAACAATAGTGCCGGCACTGATTAGAACAGTATAAAAAAAGGACATAAACATAAAATACATAAACAATGGGTGTTGATTTCAAGTAATATTGGCAAAAGATAAAAATGGCAAGAGAAAAAGTTAGCTTGCTAAGTATTTTGGCAGCCTAAACTTCAAATGTGTCCGTATTGGATAATTCACAAATGTTCTCATATAGGGCACATTAAATTACCGTCTCTGCTATGTGTGGAGTTGTCCGTTGTTTTTATTAAGTCCCGTGACTTTGTGCAGAGTGATTCTCCTGGTGTAAGTAGAGCAAGTATTAATGTAGAGAGCACGCTGGTAATTGTAATCCTTCAGTGCTTGCTGTGAGTGATCCAGTAGCGTCCTAGGGTAATGGCCACAGTGGCAGATGTAAGGGTAGGTCCTGGGACCGAAGGTATTAGCTGGTTTCTGATGCTTTGTTTGACAGCTGTACCAAACGAGTCCTATTACCCTTACAGTATCAGAGTCGGGAGTGTGCTTCAAACCCCAGATGTATTGCGGTAATCATAAGGTGGACACAAGCGGTAGGCAGATCATGGGCCGGTTAATTAAGCATATATCAGCCTCTGTGTATTGTGAGAGGGATATTGCACCGTACCTACTGTAACCACTTGAATCAGAGTAGAAGTTATGTGCAGACGAGCAAATCTACGCGTTTCAGCCCGATAGGCCTTTATCAAGATGCTCGTTCTGTGTTAATCCAGGTTTAAATGTCTATAAGATCCTCCTTATTGGTTGGGAAGTACCCTCCTTGGTGGGTGTGTTTCTAATTGAATTAACAGGTGTGTTTGATGTCATTCAAGATTTGGGAGCTTGTTTTCCAATTTGTATGGGAAAAAAACTTTTTCTCTTTTTAGACACATTCGTTACAAACCTTGCAATAAATTGTATGTACATATGTACAGGGAGTCACAATTAAATATGAAGCATAAATGTAAAGTGTACAGATATTCCATATCTATCTCTCATAGGTGTAATATGTATGAACTTAGAAAATCGTTCTTAGAAAAAAACGATCTATGTGATGTCGTATTTTTGCTATGTTGCGTGTAATCGTGATCTTAATATATAACCTAGGAAAGTGACAGCAGAAATTTAAGAGAAAATGAAGAGTTCACTTTGACATATCAAATGAGAAACAATGTTTCGAAATGTGTGAATGCAGAACAATTTTTTGGTATGGGAGTACTTTTGTTGAATAAATGAATTTAAAGGAGTTAATAATATAAGGAAAAAAGTTAATAATAATAATATAGAATGCTACGTTAAATTGAAATATTAGTTTAAATTTGTATGATGTTTATTTAGATAATATTGGACTATGTAGTAGCTCATATAAACATCAAGTACTTTGATATTAATCAAATGGATTTTTTTGTACTAGATGTTAATTGCATTTGCTTAACTGACTTGTATATGTTACGAAGGAATGTGGGAATAAATAATAAGTAAATGTGAGGTTAGATGCAATATTTAGAAGGCTTATCAGCATTATATGTAGTGACTATTCTAAGTTACCTATTACTACTTTAACTTACTTTGAAGATATATATCAGTCACAAAAAAGTGTGAATATGGAAAAAAGGCGAGCTCATAGCGTTTTTTTCAAAAAACTCTAAAGAATTCTCTGAAAGCTTTTAAAAGGTATTCAATATTGTTTTTAATGAAACATATGCTAATATACTTGGATAGAGTGTACATATTAGTGTTATGTGAAGTTTTATGATCTTAAAGGGAAATTATTTTGTGCATAGAAGAGAATTTTTTTGTGTAATCATATATTTAAAAATGGAAGTGAATTAGTTAGAAGGAATTTTTAAACTTAATATACGGTGCCAAGATGTTGGAAATTACTCCTTGAGTTTTTGTTTATGAGTTTTTATATAAGTGAATTTAGGTCCAGCTCTGAATTTAAACCGTGAGGGTGTAAGGTATTATAGTGGAATATTAGTTCTGCTTCTTTTCTCATAAGTAGTTTGTTCATGTTGCCGCCCCTCTTATTAATGGTCAGCTTTTTTATGCCCCAGAATTTAAAATGTTTAAGGTTTCCCTGATGTATCTCTTTAAAATGTGAATATAGTTTGGTGTCTGAGGCTCCATGTTCAATTTTTAGAAGATGTTCACGTATTCTATCTTTGAGCATTCTACTTGTTTGTCCGAAGTAGGAAAGTGAACAGGAACATTGTATACAATATACAATGTTTCTATCTGTACATCTAATGACTTCTTTGATTTTAGTTGAATATTTGGTAGTGGGGGATTTTAGTTCTTTGAGTTTGGTGCTGTATTGACAAGATTTACAAGATATGCAAGGGTAATATCCACTTAATTCTTTACCTAAAAGATCTCTATCATGTGCTTGTTTACCCCTTTTAAATTCACTTGGTGAGAGTATCATTTTAAGGTTCCTAGCTTTTCTAAAAATAATATCTGGTTGATTTTTGAGGTTGTGGCCTAGAATTTGATCTTGTTTGAGTAAATTCCAATGTTTCTTTAGGATTTTCTTAATTTCTAGATGTTGTGAACTGTAATCTGTTATAAATGGTATGAAAAGATCTTCTGAATTGTTGTTCATATTGACATTTCTTTTATGATTTTTATTTTTGTTTTTTAGTAATGTCTCTCTATCTATGGTGGCTACCTCATTCATTGTTTTTTTTATACTGAGCGGGTTATATCCTTTCTCTATAAATCTAGTAGTTAATATTTCTGATTGAAGATTATAATTTTCTAATGAGGAACAGTTTTTTTTAATCCTCATAAACTGACTTTTGGGTATGTTTGATTTCCATTGTGTTAAATGGCAGCTCTCAAAGTGTATGTAATTGTTGGCGTCAATATCTTTAAAATATGTTTTGGTATGGATTTGGTTATTAACTATTTCGATTTCTATATCTAGGAAATGCATCTTTCTGCTACTGTATTCGTGGGTGAAAGTAATACCCATATTATTATTATTTATATCAGTCATAAAGGTATCTAATAGCTCTATATCACCCTTCCATATCAGAAATATATCGTCAATGTATCTGCAATAGTGCACGAGGTTCGCCCCCCATGGGCCATCATAGATGTATGTTTTTTCAAATGAGCCCATGAATAGATTGGCATAACTGGGGGCGAACCTCGTGCCCATCGCAGTCCCTTTTATTTGGAGGAACAATTCATCATTAAATAAGAAACAGTTATTTGATAGAATAAACTTAATGCATTCAATTATAAATTTATTTTGTAATGATGGGAGTTCATTATCTCTATCTAGAAAAGTTTTGACTGCTGTAAGTCCCAGTTCATGTTGGATATTTGTGTAAAGTGAATTCACATCACATGTGACTAGAGTATAGTTATCTTGCCAGGTTAGATTTTTGATAGAATTAAGAAAATGTGTTGAATCTTTGAGGTATGATTGTAAATTTATGACATATTGCTGTAAATAAAAATCAATGTATTGTGATAAATTACTAGTGAGTGATTCAATCCCTGATATTATTGGGCGACCTGGTGGTTTTGTCCGGTGTTTGTGTATTTTTGGTAAGAAATAAAATGTTGGAGTCTTAGGGTGAATTATAGTAAGAAAGTCTAGTTCTGATTGGTTGATAATCCCTTCTTTTTTAGCATTTTGTAAAAGGACATCTAGTTGTCGTATCTGTTTGGGGAGCGGGTTTATAGATAATTTTTTATAAGTTTCCATATCATTGAGCAATCTGTAAGATTCTTCTATGTAGTAACTAGTATCCATGACTACAATCCCTCCCCCCTTATCTGCCGGCTTTATTATTATTTCCTTTATGTTTTTAAGTTCTTCTAGTATTTCAAATTCTTTTTTTGTGAGGTTATTTTTCATTGGCTTAGTCAAATCTAATGATGTGAGATCTTTCTTAATATTCTGTTCAAATAATTTGATATGTTCACTTTTCTCATTGATTGGGTAGAAGTCTGACTTAGGTTTATAATTCGTATGTATGTAACTGTTATTATCAGATTGTTGTTGATATTGTATTGGGTTCTTAAGGAAATATCTTTTAAGTGTCAGCTTACGTATGTATTGATTTATGTTGATTAGCGTTTCAAATTTATTCATTTTGCACGATGGTGCAAAAGTGAGGCCCTTATTGAGGACCTCTTCTTGTTTTTCATTTAATTTTATTTTACTCAAATTGAAAATCCCTGATCTTATTGGTATTGTCTTTTTGCTGTTTTGTTTTGTGTGTCTTCCCCCTCTTCTGCCTCTAGTCTTCTTTTGTTTTGTGGGATTCTTTGTGGTTTTGCTGGTTCTTGGCATTCTTTTGAGGGCCCCGCTTTCACGGGGGAGTGCCCTAAAAAAGATGCTCCCTCAGATTTATTTCCTTGTTTTTCGTAATTTCTACTCAAGAATGTTCTGTCTCTATTTGGTGTTACTTGTAGGGGTTCGAATCTGTTTTTTACAGGGATTCTCCAATTTTGGTTATAGTGGTTATAGTGGTTATAGTCCCTGTAGTGTGGTAAGTCATTGTAGTTTCTTCTATTTTGTATTGGTTGTGATTCATAATTGTAATTATCTCTTCTATTATAGTTGTTCTTGTATTGGTAGTTGGATCTATAGTGTCCATAGTTGTCGTTTTTAAAATTTGGTTTATAAGGTCTTATCTGATGTTCTGTGTGTGTAAATCTGTCGTAATAGTTATGATGAAAGTTATGTTTAGATCTGTCTTCATTCAGATACTGTGGTTCTTGGTTCCTATCATGTGTGTCCCTATATGTTCCCTGATTTCTATTCCAATTAGTCCTTCTATTGGGGGTGTAAATGTGTGGTGCACTCCTTGCAGTGTAGTTAGTTTTTTCTTTCCAATTGTGTTGATTAGTGTTTGTTCCTGTTTTATTCTCATCGTGATAAGTCTGTCTTGTATTTTGCTTATCTAACTTTTTATTCTGTGGAGTTTGTAATTGGTTGTGTATTTTAGAAGAATTTTTACTAAAAATAGTAGAGAGATCTTTTTTATGGGTAATTAGTAAGTTATCTGTTGTAGTGTCACTGTGTTCTTCATTGTGGGTACTATTCTCTTCTACCCCTTTGTAATCTTCAGTGTCTCTGTTGAATTTTGAGTTTTTTTGTATAATTATATTCTCCTTCTGTTCTGAAAGTTTGCTTATGATATCTAGTTGTATTTGTTTATATTCTTCAGTGATATCTGAGTTATTAAGTGTATTTTTTAACGTATCTATCTCATTTTTGGTATCTATGAGATGAATCTGTCTTGCTTTAATAATTATTTTCATGAGTCCTAAAGATGCTGTTTCTAAGGTTTCTAACCATTCGCTGGATAATGTGTCTGGTAGGATGAATGTACAGCTCTTTTTGAGTCTTAGACCCCTCGGTACCATGTTTAAATTTATATAATTTTGTATATATTTTATCTCCAGTGTGTGTTTAATTTCTTTAAGGAGTAAATTTTCAAGGTCAGAAAAAATTTCATCTAAGTTTGATTCAGTGTGACCTTCTGGTGTAATTGTGATATTAGTGGCAATATTGCCACTAATATCACAATTACACCAGAAGGTCACACTGAATCAAACTTAGATGAAATTTTTTCTGACCTTGAAAATTTACTCCTTAAAGAAATTAAACACACACTGGAGATAAAATATATACAAAATTATATAAATTTAAACATGGTACCGAGGGGTCTAAGACTCAAAAAGAGCTGTACATTCATCCTACCAGACACATTATCCAGCGAATGGTTAGAAACCTTAGAAACAGCATCTTTAGGACTCATGAAAATAATTATTAAAGCAAGACAGATTCATCTCATGGATACCAAAAATGAGATAGATACGTTAAAAAATACACTTAATAACTCAGATATCACTGAAGAATATAAACAAATACAACTAGATATCATAAGCAAACTTTCAGAACAGAAGGAGAATATAATTATACAAAAAAACTCAAAATTCAACAGAGACACTGAAGATTACAAAGGGGTAGAAGAGAATAGTACCCACAATGAAGAACACAGTGACACTACAACAGATAACTTACTAATTACCCATAAAAAAGATCTCTCTACTATTTTTAGTAAAAATTCTTCCAAAATACACAACCAATTACAAACTCCACAGAATAAAAAGTTAGATAAGCAAAATACAAGACAGACTTATCACGATGAGAATAAAACAGGAACAAACACTAATCAACACAATTGGAAAGAAAAAACTAACTACACTGCAAGGAGTGCACCACACATTTACACCCCCAATAGAAGGACTAATTGGAATAGAAATCAGGGAACATATAGGGACACATATGATAGGAACCAAGAACCACAGTATCTGAATGAAGACAGATCTAAACATAACTTTCATCATAACTATTACGACAGATTTACACACACAGAACATCAGATAAGACCTTATAAACCAAATTTTAAAAACGACAACTATGGACACTATAGATCCAACTACCAATACAAGAACAAATATAATAGAAGAGATAATTACAATTATGAATCACAACCAATACAAAATAGAAGAAACTACAATGACTTACCACACTACAGGGACTATAACCACTATAACCACTATAACCAAAATTGGAGAATCCCTGTAAAAAACAGATTCGAACCCCTACAAGTAACACCAAATAGAGACAGAACATTCTTGAGTAGAAATTACGAAAAACAAGGAAATAAATCTGAGGGAGCATCTTTTTTAGGGAACTCCCCCGTGAAAGCGGGGCCCTCAAAAGAATGCCAAGAACCAGCAAAACCACAAAGAATCCCACAAAACAAAAGAAGACTAGAGGCAGAAGAGGGGGAAGACACACAAAACAAAACAGCAAAAAGACAATACCAATAAGATCAGGGATTTTCAATTTGAGTAAAATAAAATTAAATGAAAAACAAGAAGAGGTCCTCAATAAGGGCCTCACTTTTGCACCATCGTGCAAAATGAATAAATTTGAAACGCTAATCAACATAAATCAATACATACGTAAGCTGACACTTAAAAGATATTTCCTTAAGAACCCAATACAATATCAACAACAATCTGATAATAACAGTTACATACATACGAATTATAAACCTAAGTCAGACTTCTACCCAATCAATGAGAAAAGTGAACATATCAAATTATTTGAACAGAATATTAAGAAAGATCTCACATCATTAGATTTGACTAAGCCAATGAAAAATAACCTCACAAAAAAAGAATTTGAAATACTAGAAGAACTTAAAAACATAAAGGAAATAATAATAAAGCCGGCAGATAAGGGGGGAGGGATTGTAGTCATGGATACTAGTTACTACATAGAAGAATCTTACAGATTGCTCAATGATATGGAAACTTATAAAAAATTATCTATAAACCTGCTCCCCAAACAGATACGACAACTAGATGTCCTTTTACAAAATGCTAAAAAAGAAGGGATTATCAACCAATCAGAACTAGACTTTCTTACTATAATTCACCCTAAGACTCCAACATTTTATTTCTTACCAAAAATACACAAACACCGGACAAAACCACCAGGTCGCCCAATAATATCAGGGATTGAATCACTCACTAGTAATTTATCACAATACATTTATTTTTATTTACAGCAATATGTCATAAATTTACAATCATACCTCAAAGATTCAACACATTTTCTTAATTCTATCAAAAATCTAACCTGGCAAGATAACTATACTCTAGTCACATGTGATGTGAATTCACTTTACACAAATATCCAACATGAACTGGGACTTACAGCAGTCAAAACTTTTCTAGATAGAGATAATGAACTCTCATCATTACAAAATAAATTTATAATTGAATGCATTAAGTTTATTCTATCAAATAACTGTTTCTTATTTAATGATGAATTGTTCCTCCAAATAAAAGGGACTGCGATGGGCACGAGGTTCGCCCCCAGTTATGCCAATCTATTCATGGGCTCATTTGAAAAAACATACATCTATGATGGCCCATGGGGGGGCGAACCTCGTGCACTATTGCAGATACATTGACGATATATTTCTGATATGGAAGGGTGATATAGAGCTATTAGATACCTTTATGACTGATATAAATAATAATAATATGGGTATTACTTTCACCCACGAATACAGTAGCAGAAAGATGCATTTCCTAGATATAGAAATCGAAATAGTTAATAACCAAATCCATACCAAAACATATTTTAAAGATATTGACGCCAACAATTACATACACTTTGAGAGCTGCCATTTAACACAATGGAAATCAAACATACCCAAAAGTCAGTTTATGAGGATTAAAAAAAACTGTTCCTCATTAGAAAATTATAATCTTCAATCAGAAATATTAACTACTAGATTTATAGAGAAAGGATATAACCCGCTCAGTATCAAAAAAACAATGAATGAGGTAGCCACCATAGATAGAGAGACATTACTAAAAAACAAAAATAAAAATCATAAAAGAAATGTCAATATGAACAACAATTCAGAAGATCTTTTCATACCATTTATAACAGATTACAGTTCACAACATCTAGAAATTAAGAAAATCCTAAAGAAACATTGGAATTTACTCAAACAAGATCAAATTCTAGGCCACAACCTCAAAAATCAACCAGATATTATTTTTAGAAAAGCTAGGAACCTTAAAATGATACTCTCACCAAGTGAATTTAAAAGGGGTAAACAAGCACATGATAGAGATCTTTTAGGTAAAGAATTAAGTGGATATTACCCTTGCATATCTTGTAAATCTTGTCAATACAGCACCAAACTCAAAGAACTAAAATCCCCCACTACCAAATATTCAACTAAAATCAAAGAAGTCATTAGATGTACAGATAGAAACATTGTATATTGTATACAATGTTCCTGTTCACTTTCCTACTTCGGACAAACAAGTAGAATGCTCAAAGATAGAATACGTGAACATCTTCTAAAAATTGAACATGGAGCCTCAGACACCAAACTATATTCACATTTTAAAGAGATACATCAGGGAAACCTTAAACATTTTAAATTCTGGGGCATAAAAAAGCTGACCATTAATAAGAGGGGCGGCAACATGAACAAACTACTTATGAGAAAAGAAGCAGAACTAATATTCCACTATAATACCTTACACCCTCACGGTTTAAATTCAGAGCTGGACCTAAATTCACTTATATAAAAACTCATAAACAAAAACTCAAGGAGTAATTTCCAACATCTTGGCACCGTATATTAAGTTTAAAAATTCCTTCTAACTAATTCACTTCCATTTTTAAATATATGATTACACAAAAAAATTCTCTTCTATGCACAAAATAATTTCCCTTTAAGATCATAAAACTTCACATAACACTAATATGTACACTCTATCCAAGAATATTAGCATATGTTTCATTAAAAACAATATTGAATACCTTTTAAAAGCTTTCAGAGAATTCTTTAGAGTTTTTTGAAAAAAACGCTATGAGCTCGCCTTTTTTCCATATTCACACTTTTTTGTGACTGATATATATCTTCAAAGTAAGTTAAAGTAGTAATAGGTAACTTAGAATAGTCACTACATATAATGCTGATAAGCCTTCTAAATATTGCATCTAACCTCACATTTACTTATTATTTATTCCCACATTCCTTCGTAACATATACAAGTCAGTTAAGCAAATGCAATTAACATCTAGTACAAAAAAATCCATTTGATTAATATCAAAGTACTTGATGTTTATATGAGCTACTACATAGTCCAATATTATCTAAATAAACATCATACAAATTTAAACTAATATTTCAATTTAACGTAGCATTCTATATTATTATTATTAACTTTTTTCCTTATATTATTAACTCCTTTAAATTCATTTATTCAACAAAAGTACTCCCATACCAAAAAATTGTTCTGCATTCACACATTTCGAAACATTGTTTCTCATTTGATATGTCAAAGTGAACTCTTCATTTTCTCTTAAATTTCTGCTGTCACTTTCCTAGGTTATATATTAAGATCACGATTACACGCAACATAGCAAAAATACGACATCACATAGATCGTTTTTTTCTAAGAACGATTTTCTAAGTTCATACATATTACACCTATGAGAGATAGATATGGAATATCTGTACACTTTACATTTATGCTTCATATTTAATTGTGACTCCCTGTACATATGTACATACAATTTATTGCAAGGTTTGTAACGAATGTGTCTAAAAAGAGAAAAAGTTTTTTTCCCATACAAATTGGAAAACAAGCTCCCAAATCTTGAATGACATCAAACACACCTGTTAATTCAATTAGAAACACACCCACCAAGGAGGGTACTTCCCAACCAATAAGGAGGATCTTATAGACATTTAAACCTGGATTAACACAGAACGAGCATCTTGATAAAGGCCTATCGGGCTGAAACGCGTAGATTTGCTCGTCTGCACATAACTTCTACTCTGATTCAAGTGGTTACAGTAGGTACGGTGCAATATCCCTCTCACAATACACAGAGGCTGATATATGCTTAATTAACCGGCCCATGATCTGCCTACCGCTTGTGTCCACCTTATGATTACCGCAATACATCTGGGGTTTGAAGCACACTCCCGACTCTGATACTGTAAGGGTAATAGGACTCGTTTGGTACAGCTGTCAAACAAAGCATCAGAAACCAGCTAATACCTTCGGTCCCAGGACCTACCCTTACATCTGCCACTGTGGCCATTACCCTAGGACGCTACTGGATCACTCACAGCAAGCACTGAAGGATTACAATTACCAGCGTGCTCTCTACATTAATACTTGCTCTACTTACACCAGGAGAATCACTCTGCACAAAGTCACGGGACTTAATAAAAACAACGGACAACTCCACACATAGCAGAGACGGTAATTTAATGTGCCCTATATGAGAACATTTGTGAATTATCCAATACGGACACATTTGAAGTTTAGGCTGCCAAAATACTTAGCAAGCTAACTTTTTCTCTTGCCATTTTTATCTTTTGCCAATATTACTTGAAATCAACACCCATTGTTTATGTATTTTATGTTTATGTCCTTTTTTTATACTGTTCTAATCAGTGCCGGCACTATTGTTATATGATTATACGATTATTGTATAATAAATTTTTAAAGATTCACATAGTTATTATCTTTTTTAGACATATATTTTTTATACATCACCATATTAGTATAGATATACCATATACAAATTGAGCTCTGTGCTTTCATTAGCGCTACCCTGCACCTCTTTTCCATGTTTTCTCACATTAGCGTTTTGGAGATTCGCTAATGTTCTGGGTCAGCTACAGAGCCTGAGAGTGTTAGTATCTTTCACATTTACTTTTGCAGTTATTTTTAGCCTTAAAAGACCTATCCTGAGGAAGGGCGTGGCCCTTTCCCCCGGTGATGTCTGAAATAATCTCTTTCAAATCAGGACCAAACAGTGTTTTACCCTTGAAAGGGATGTTAAGCAATTTTGTCTTGGAAGACACATCCGCTGACCAAGACTTTAGCCAAAGCGCTCTGCGCGCCACGATAGCAAACCCTGAATTTTTCGCCGCTAATCTAGCTAATTGCAAAGCGGCATCTAGAATAAAAGAGTTAGCCAATTTAAGTGCTTGAACTCTGTCCATAACCTCCTCATACGAAGATTCTTTATTGAGCTACTTTTCTAGTTCTTCGAACCAGAAACACGCTGCCGTAGTGACAGGAACAATGCATGAAATTGGTTGTAGAAGGTAACCTTGCTGAACAAACATCTTTTTAAGCAAACCCTCTAATTTTTTATCCATAGGATCTTTGAAAGCACAACTATCTTCTATGGGAATAGTAGTGCGTTTGTTTAGAGTAGAGACCGCCCCCTCGACCTTAGGGACTGTATGCCATAAGTCCTTTCTGGGGTCGACTATAGGAAATAATTTCTTAAATATAGGGGGAGGAACAAAAGGTATGCCGGGCCTTTCCCATTCCTTATTTACTATGTCCGCCACCCGCTTGGGTATAGGAAAAGCATCGGGGGGCACCGGAACCTCTAGGAACTTGTCCATCTTACATAATTTCTCTGGAATTACCAAATTGTCACAATCATCCAGAGTAGATAATACCTCCTTAAGCAGTGCGCGGAGATGTTCTAATTTAAATTTAAATGTTACAACATCAGGTTCAGCTTGTTGAGAATTTTTTCCTGAATCTGAAATTTCTCCCTCAGACAAAACCTCCCTCCTGGCCCCT
The DNA here is from genome assembly GCF_027579735.1 of Bombina bombina. Classification (NCBI taxonomy): domain Eukaryota; kingdom Metazoa; phylum Chordata; class Amphibia; order Anura; family Bombinatoridae; genus Bombina; species Bombina bombina. The sequence goes on from NC_069501.1 coordinate 842,852,305, forward strand.
TCAGATTGGTGTGAGGGTATGTCAGAAACGTTATCATCAGCGTCCTCTTGCTCTTCAGTGTTTAAAACAGAGCAATCGCGCTTTCTCTGATAAGTAGGCATTTTAGATAAAATATTTGCAATAGAATTATCCATAACAGCCGTTAATTGTTGCATGGTAATAAGTATTGGCGCACTAGATGTACTAGGGGCCTCTTGTGTAGGCAAAACTGGTGTAGACACAGAAGGGGATGATGCAGTACCATGCTTACTCCCCTCGTTTGAAGAATCATCTTGGGCAATTATTATCTGTGGCATCATTGTCCCTACTTTGTTTGGACACTATGTCACAATTATCACATATATTTAAATGGGGAGACACATTGGCTTTCATACATATAGAACATCGCTTATCTGATGGTTCAGACATGTTAAACAGGCTTAAACTTGTCAACAAAGCACAAAAAACCGTTACTGTCACTTTAAATTTTAAACAGAACACACTTTATTACTGAATATGCGAAAAAGCATGAAGGAAATGTTCAAAATTCACCAAAATTTCACCACAGTGTCTTAAAGCCTTAAAAGTATTGCACACCAAATTTGAAAGCTTTAACCCTTAAAATAACGGAACCGGAGCCGTTTTTACATTTAACCCCTATACAGTCCCAGGTATCTGCTTTGCTGAGACCCAACCAAGCCCAGAGGGGAATACGATACCAAATGACGCCTTCTATAAGCTTTTTCAGTGGTTCTTAGCTCCTCACACATGCATCTGCATGCCTTGCTTTCCAAAAACAACTGCGCATTAGTGGCGCGAAAATGAGGCTCTGCCTATGACTAGAGAAGGCCCCCATCTGAAAAAGGTGTCCATACAGTGCCTGCCGTTTTTTAACAACAATCCCCAAGATTATAATAACTATAAAGAGTTATAATCTGCCAAATATGCTTAGCAAAGTAATCGTTTTAGCCCAGAAAAATGTCTACCAGTTTTTTAAGCCCTTATAAAGCCCTTTATTCTTTTACTTAATCTAAGAAAATGGCTTACCGGTCCCCATAGGGAAAATGACAGCCTTCCAGCATTACAAAGTCTTGTTAGAAATGTGGCCAGTCATACCTCAGGCAGAAAAGTCTGCCAACTGCTTCCCCCAACTGAAGTTACTTCATCTCAACAGTCCTGTGTGGAAACAGCAATCGATTTTAGTAACGTTTGCTAAAATCATCTTCCTCTTACAAACAGAAATCTTCATCTCTTTTCTGTTTCAGAGTAAATAGTACATACCAGCACTATTTTAAAATAACAAACACTTGATTGAAGAATAAAAACTACATTTAAACACCAAAAAACTCTTAACCATCTCCGTGGAGATGTTGCCGGTGCAACGGCAAAGAGAATGACTGGGGTAGGCGGAGCCTAGGAGGGATCATGTGACCAGCTTTGCTGGGCTCTTTGCCATTTCCTGTTGGGGAAGAGAATATCCCACAAGTAAGGATGACGCCGTGGACCGGACACACCTATGTTGGAGAAATCTGTTCGCCTTGGCGCGCTCCCGACAGTGCTAATACACATTGCTTACAGACGTAATTTTAGAGGCAGACATAGAAATGCGACTTGTTTGGAATTCATCATTGCTTTGCGCCGATAGGGAACTGAAATTTTGGCTTCAATTGCGTGTTGTATATTTCGCCATACAGACTGAAGCGAACACCATTATAATACATGCTTTTACATCTTGTGATGCAGTACTTTCTTCTTTTAACTAATTTTTCAAAGGCTCAGCGACAAAAAGAATGTTATTGCAAGAAATTTGCATTTCCACAGGAGCATATGGGTACCAACAGTTATATATATATATATATATATATATATATATATATATATATATATATCTCAATATATTGATATATTTATTTTTGTGATCTTAAATTATCAACATATGGCAAAAACAGCATAAAAACATTATATAATATAAATATAAGCTAAATAGTTACCTAAAAAATGCTTTTTTAATAATCAAAACATGGCGGCGTAAATATTTATAGGTATCTACTCTGATAAATAGGGAGTAAATGCTTTTGCCAACAGGCGAAAGTTATCATTATTATGCCCCAGCTAGCCTGCGCCAAGTTACGTCTATTTTTTTATAAATTCAGGTGCACATATGTGCTTCTCCGGAGGCGAGCTGGGGCGCAGTTACAGGTGAAGCACATACAGAGTTCGCCTAGCCTTTGATAAATCTAGCCCTTAATATCAAGCTGTGAAAGCATTCTAGGCTCACGTGAATGAACCTGAAACCCTAGTTGAGTAGGAGTGGTCTTAAGACCGCTGCTACTTAAAGGGACACTGTACCCAAACAATTTTATTTTGTGAATCAAATAGAGCATGCAATTTGAAGCAACTTTCTAATGTACCTGCTCTTATTATCAAATGTTCTTGATTCTCTTGGTATGTTTATTTGAAAAGCAAGAATTTAAGTTTAGATGCCGGCCCATTTTTGGTGAACAACCTGGGTTGTCCTTGCTGATTGGGCAGCACCTATAAACAATTACTGTCCATGGTTCTGAACCACAAATTTGCTGGCTCCTCAGCTTAGATGCCTTCTTTTTCAAATAAAGATATCAAGAGAACGAAGAAAAAATGATAATAGAAGTAAATTAGAAAGTTGCTTAACATTGCATGCTCTATCTGAATCACAAAAGAAAAAATTTGGGTATAGTGTCTCTGGCCTAAAATGTGGCAGAGTGAAATCATCTTGATCCAATCGGTATGATTGACAGCCCCTGCTCACGCATGATTTTGTGAAGCATTGCTAGGAAGACGGGTTATAAATGGTGCCCATAGTTACATATACAAGCAACAGTGCAATAATAAAATGCTTTAACACAGTATTTTCTTTTCACACCTTTATGCCCTTTTAACAGTTGCAGGAGGTATAAATCTTGTTTGGGAGCAAGTGCATAGGCTCATACCAGACGCAAAAATGTATATTCATAACCATATGCATTGGGATCATTACGGCATAAAGGATACAGGAGGTCCGAGTCTGGTGTGTAAGTTTTTGTCATGCTCTAGTGTAATTTTTTTTACATATATCAATAATTGGAAACAATAAAAAAAAATATATTTATTGGAGTTTTGTTTTTGCTTATAGGTCAATTTAAACAATGGCTAAATTCTAGACATGTGCCTTTCAGCATTTGTTTGGCTCACGGATAAAAAAAGGACAACATGCAAATACCTGTGCAAATCAAGATATTTGTCTGTTGCACTTTTTTACAAATATAGTTCCAAAGAGCTGAATGCCACAAACTGCAGCCATTTTCACCTTTTATTTAGTGAACAGATGCCAAAATGCATGTCTACTAAGTTCTTATTTCTTTAGAGGATGTATACAATTTATATAGTAAATGAATATTTTTTCTTTAGACTCATAACTGTATTCTTATATTTGCATATAGAAGATAGATAGACTTGCATATTGTAATTACATTTTTAAGAAATCTTAATTGAAGCAAATTTCACAAATGTTCTCTCTATCTATGAATGTCCATACCTCAAATATATGCTCACTCGACCTCTCATTTGTTACTCCTTTATTTCTTTAATTTGTTTCTAACTTTCAACCACCCATAAAATCAAATTGGTTAAAGTGACATAAAAGTAGAAAAACAAAACCTGCTTTAAGTCATACACTGATGTGTTGGTTAAACAACTTCTATTAAATAGAATATCTAAAGACAGCAAACCCAGGTCCAGCCACAGCCACAGCCACAGCCTCTGACTGATGATTGGCTTCCAGTATTCTTTCTGGAGGGTGGCTCTGGAGGATGTTTTAGAGAAACCACAAAGCAAATACTGTATGAAAAGTAGTCAAAAAAGATTCTCTAGTGATATAAAGCAAATGCATTGTTTTACTTTTATCTCCCTCTCCAAGAATGTTTTTGTTACCACTAACTCATTATCATCGTATCTCCTCTGGTTTGTAACACTGTAAAAGCAAGCAAAAATACTCAATAATTCTACCTTTAAAAGGTTACAAAGAATGAACTATATTTTAGAATGGGTACTGTATTATGATCATATTCCTGTGTGAAAATGTAAATGTAAAACTTGTATGTTATAGTGAGCATTTTATCTTATAAAGTAATGTTGTAAATATTATACCATAATAAATCCTGTAAACTATGTTTAACCATTAATATAAGCTATTATCATGAAGTCATCAATTGTTGTTATATGAAATAAGTGCAAGCTATTCGTGCATATTTTCATGCATCCACTAAGAGTTGTATGTTAGTTGACAAATGGGAGATATCAGTTTGTACTGTAATTAATAAATGGCTAAGAAAAGTGAAACAATCAAAGAAATAGAATAATAAAGAACAATACGTACCAAGAGCCAAGGAATAACCTCTCATGTACAATTGATTTTATAAATGAAGCAAAATCAGCCCCATTGGTCTGTAAAATTTAAACAACAACATAACGCAATAAAGGGACATTCTAGTGTAAAAAAATGCTCTTTTTCATAAGAACTTTTTATTTTTTACTGAACACCTTAAACACATGGTCAAAATTGCACTCCTGGAACAGTGCTCCAGATGAGAATACAGTCAGTGATTAGAGCACACTCATATATGCCTGCTTCCAATTCACTTAACAACTGTATCCTTAAATAGAAAAGTATTTAAGCCACTAGCAGCAGTTTAACACGTAATGAAATAAAGGAATTGGTTTATCTACCACATTAAAATATTTTTTTGTTTAAGTAATTACATTTTGGTAAAATAAAATATTTTTACAAACATAAAAAGTTTTAAAATAAAGTACTGAACAGAAAGTTAACTGGTGTCTGCACATCCTGTTGCAACCAAGAGGATTATAGGAATTGTAGTACATTTTCCACAAGCAATGACAGCTATTCTCTTTTTTTTCTAAAGTTATGCTTTTATATTTTCATTTCAGTTAATTATTTAAAAAAAAAATCACATACAGTTTAGATCAAATGTACTGCAATTCAATTGACCCTCTAAAGCAGGAATCATACTAATAATACATCACTAATGACTTTCTGACACGGTAAATCACATTTTTATTAGAATACAATTAATTTCTATACACCAATTGATGAAAATATATTATCAATATCATCTTTATCTGCAAAAACTTTTCCTGTATCCGTATCTCTAATGCAGGTAAGGGAAAGAATGTTTGATGAATTACAAGGTGCTAAAACAGGTGTGTTGAGATTTTTAAAATGTGTTCTTGCAGTTCTAGAAACTTTGGAATCAATATCAAATTTTCGAGACCGAGCTCTCTTTTTCCTTGATGATAAGGTCAAATTTTTCCAAGTCCATAGTCTTGCAGGCATGTGACAATTTGCTTTTAATCTGCCTTGGAGTAAACTGTGACTGATGGACTTTTTCATATGTTGCAGTTTCTTTTCCAGGCTAAAAAAAAAAAACAACCCACAGTATTAGACACAAACAGGCAATACTGTGAAGAAGAAAAATTAAAAGTATCGCTAAGAAAATGTCAAATAGTACACAAAAGTTTGTGAGAAAACAGAATTTATGTTTACCTGATAAATTACTTTCTCCAACGGTGTGTCCGGTCCACGGCGTCATCCTTACTTGTGGGATATTCTCTTCCCCAACAGGAAATGGCAAAGAGCCCAGCAAAGCTGGTCACATGATCCCTCCTAGGCTCCGCCTACCCCAGTCATTCGACCGACGTTAAGGAGGAATATTTGCATAGGAGAAACCATATGGTACCGTGGTGACTGTAGTTAAAGAAAATAAATTATCAGACCTGATTAAAAAAACCAGGGCGGGCCGTGGACCGGACACACCGTTGGAGAAAGTAATTTATCAGGTAAACATAAATTCTGTTTTCTCCAACATAGGTGTGTCCGGTCCACGGCGTCATCCTTACTTGTGGGAACCAATACCAAAGCTTTAGGACACGGATGAAGGGAGGGAGCAAATCAGGTCACCTAAATGGAAGGCACCACGGTTTGCAAAACCTTTCTCCCAAAAATAGCCTCAGAAGAAGCAAAAGTATCAAACTTGTAAAATTTGGTAAAAGTGTGCAGTGAAGACCAAGTCGCTGCCCTACATATCTGATCAACAGAAGCCTCGTTCTTGAAGGCCCATGTGGAAGCCACAGCCCTAGTGGAATGAGCTGTGATTCTTTCGGGAGGCTGCCGTCCGGCAGTCTCGTAAGCCAATCTGATGATGCTTGTAATCCAAAAAGAGAGAGAGGTAGAAGTTGCTTTTTGACCTCTCCTTTTACCGGAATAAACAACAAACAAGGAAGATGTTTGTCTAAAATCCTTTGTAGCATCTAAATAGAATTTTAGAGCGCGAACAACATCCAAATTGTGCAACAAACGTTCCTTCTTTGAAACTGGTTTCGGACACAGAGAAGGTACGATAATCTCCTGGTTAATGTTTTTGTTAGAAACAACTTTTGGAAGAAACCCAGGTTTAGTACGTAAAACCACCTTATCTGCATGGAACACCAGATAAGGAGGAGAACACTGCAGAGCAGATAATTCTGAAACTCTTCTAGCAGAAGAAATTGCAACTAAAAACAAAACTTTCCAAGATAATAACTTAATATCAACGGAATGTAAGGGTTCAAACGGAACCCCCTGAAGAACTGAAAGAACTAAATTGAGACTCCAAGGAGGAGTCAAAGGTTTGTAAACAGGCTTAATTCTAACCAGAGCCTGAACAAAGGCTTGAACATCTGGCACAGCTGCCAGCTTTTTGTGAAGTAACACAGACAAGGCAGAAATCTGTCCCTTCAGGGAACTTGCAGATAATCCTTTTTCCAATCCTTCTTGAAGGAAGGATAGAATCTTAGGAATCTTAACCTTGTCCCAAGGGAATCCTTTAGATTCACACCAACAGATATATTTTTTCCAAATTTTGTGGTAAATCTTTCTAGTTACAGGCTTTCTGGCCTGAACAAGAGTATCGATAACAGAATCTGAGAACCCTCGCTTCGATAAGATCAAGCGTTCAATCTCCAAGCAGTCAGCTGGAGTGAAACCAGGTTCGGATGTTCGAACGGACCCTGAACAAGAAGGTCTCGTCTCAAAGGTAGCTTCCAAGGTGGAGCCGATGACATATTCACCAGATCTGCATACCAAGTCCTGCGTGGCCACGCAGGAGCTATCAAGATCACCGACGCCCTCTCCTGATTGATCCTGGCTACCAGCCTGGGGATGAGAGGAAACGGCGGGAACACATAAGCTAGTTTGAAGGTCCAAGGTGCTACTAGTGCATCCACTAGAGCCGCCTTGGGATCCCTGGATCTGGACCCGTAGCAAGGAACTTTGAAGTTCTGACGAGAGGCCATCAGATCCATGTCTGGAATGCCCCACAGCTGAGTGACTTGGGCAAAGATTTCCGGATGGAGTTCCCACTCCCCCGGATGCAATGTCTGACGACTCAGAAAATCCGCTTCCCAATTTTCCACTCCTGGGATGTGGATAGCGGACAGGTGGCAGGAGTGAGACTCCGCCCATAGAATGATTTTGGTCACTTCTTCCATCGCTAGGGAACTCCTTGTTCCCCCCTGCTGGTTGATGTACGCAACAGTTGTCATGTTGTCTGATTGAAACCGTATGAACTTGGCCCTCGCTAGCTGAGGCCAAGCCTTGAGAGCATTGAATATCGCTCTCAGTTCCAGAATATTTATCGGTAGAAGAGATTCTTCCCGAGACCAAAGACCCTGAGCTTTCAGGGATCCCCAGACCGCGCCCCAGCCCATCAGACTGGCGTCGGTCGTGACAATGACCCACTCTGGTCTGCGGAATGTCATCCCTTGTGACAGGTTGTCCAGGGACAGCCACCAACGGAGTGAGTCTCTGGTCCTCTGATTTACTTGTATCTTCGGAGACAAGTCTGTATAATCCCCATTCCACTGACTGAGCATGCACAGTTGTAATGGTCTTAGATGAATGCGCGCAAAAGGAACTATGTCCATTGCCGCTACCATCAACCCGATCACTTCCATGCACTGAGCTAAGGAAGGAAGAGGAACGGAATGAAGTATCCGACAAGAGTCTAGAAGCTTTGTTTTTCTGGCCTCTGTCAGAAATATCCTCATTTCTAAGGAGTCTATTATTGTTCCCAAGAAGGGAACCCTTGTTGACGGAGATAGAGAACTCTTTTCCACGTTCACTTTCCATCCGTGAGATCTGAGAAAGGCCAGGACTATGTCCGTGTGAGCCTTTGCTTGAGGAAGGGACGACGCTTGAATCAGAATGTCGTCCAAGTAAGGTACTACAGCAATGCCCCTTGGTCTTAGCACAGCTAGAAGGGACCCTAGTACCTTTGTGAAAATCCTTGGAGCAGTGGCTAATCCGAAAGGAAGCGCCACAAACTGGCAATGCTTGTCCAGGAATGCGAACCTTAGGAACCGATGATGTTCCTTGTGGATAGGAATATGTAGATACGCATCCTTTAAATCCACCGTGGTCATGAATTGACCTTCCTGGATGGAAGGAAGAATAGTTCGAATGGTTTCCATCTTGAACGATGGAACCTTGAGAAACTTGTTTAAGATCTTGAGATCTAAGATTGGTCTGAACGTTCCCTCTTTTTTGGGAACTATGAACAGATTGGAGTAGAACCCCATCCCTTGTTCTCTTAATGGAACAGGATGAATCACTCCCATTTTTAACAGGTCTTCTACACAATGTAAGAATGCCTGTCTTTTTATGTGGTCTGAAGACAACTGAGACCTGTGGAACCTCCCCCTTGGGGGAAGCCCCTTGAATTCCAGAAGATAACCTTGGGAGACTATTTCTAGCGCCCAAGGATCCAGAACATCTCTTGCCCAAGCCTGAGCGAAGAGAGAGAGTCTGCCCCCCACCAGATCCGGTCCCGGATCGGGGGCCAACATTTCATGCTGTCTTGGTAGCAGTGGCAGGTTTCTTGGCCTGCTTTCCCTTGTTCCAGCCTTGCATTGGTCTCCAAGCTGGCTTGGCTTGAGAAGTATTACCCTCTTGCTTAGAGGACGTAGCACTTTGGGCTGGTCCGTTTCCACGAAAGGGACGAAAATTAGGTTTATTTTTTGCCTTGAAAGGCCGATCCTGAGGAAGGGCGTGGCCCTTACCCCCAGTGATATCAGAGATAATCTCTTTCAAGTCAGGGCCAAACAGCGTTTTCCCCTTGAAAGGAATGTTAAGTAGCTTGTTCTTGGAAGACGCATCAGCCGACCAAGATTTCAACCAAAGCGCTCTGCGCGCCACAATAGCAAACCCAGAATTCTTAGCCGCTAACCTAGCCAATTGCAAAGTGGCGTCTAGGGTAAAAGAATTAGCCAATTTGAGAGCATTGATCCTGTCCATAATCTCCTCATAAGGAGGAGAATCACTATCGACCGCCTTTATCAGCTCATCGAACCAGAAACATGCGGCTGTAGCGACAGGGACAACGCATGAAATTGGTTGTAGAAGGTAACCCTGCTGAACAAACATCTTTTTAAGCAAACCTTCTAATTTTTTATCCATAGGATCTTTGAAAGCACAACTATCCTCTATGGGTATAGTGGTGCGTTTGTTTAAAGTGGAAACCGCTCCCTCGACCTTGGGGACTGTCTGCCATAAGTCCTTTCTGGGGTCGACCATAGGAAACAATTTTTTAAATATGGGGGGAGGGACGAAAGGAATACCGGGCCTTTCCCATTCTTTATTAACAATGTCCGCCACCCGCTTGGGTATAGGAAAAGCTTCTGGGAGCCCCGGTACCTCTAGGAACTTGTCCATTTTACATAGTTTCTCTGGGATGACCAACTTGTCACAATCATCCAGAGTGGATAATACCTCCTTAAGCAGAATGCGGAGATGTTCCAACTTAAATTTAAATGTAATCACATCAGGTTCAGCTTGTTGAGAAATGTTCCCTGAATCAGTAATTTCTCCCTCAGACAAAACCTCCCTGGCCCCATCAGACTGGGTTAGGGGCCCTTCAGAAACATTATTATCAGCGTCGTCATGCTCTTCAGTATCTAAAACAGAGCAGTCGCGCTTACGCTGATAAGTGTTCATTTTGGCTAAAATGTTTTTGACAGAATTATCCATTACAGCCGTTAATTGTTGCATAGTAAGGAGTATTGGCGCGCTAGATGTACTAGGGGCCTCCTGAGTGGGCAAGACTCGTGTAGACGAAGGAGGGAATGATGCAGTACCATGCTTACTCCCCTCACTTGAGGAATCATCTTGGGCATCATTGTCATATAAATCACATTTATTTAAATGAATAGGAATTCTGGCTTCCCCACATTCAGAACACAGTCTATCTGGTAGTTCAGACATGTTAAACAGGCATAAACTTGATAACAAAGTACAAAAAACGTTTTAAAATAAAACCGTTACTGTCACTTTAAATTTTAAACTGAACACACTTTATTACTGCAATTGCGAAAAAACATGAAGGAATTGTTCAAAATTCACCAAATTTTCACCACAGTGTCTTAAAGCCTTAAAAGTATTGCACACCAAATTTGGAAGCTTTAACCCTTAAAATAACGGAACCGGAGCCGTTTTGAACTTTAACCCCTTTACAGTCCCTGGTATCTGCTTTGCTGAGACCCAACCAAGCCCAAAGGGGAATACGATACCAAATGACGCCTTCAGAAAGTCTTTTCTAAGTATCAGAGCTCCTCTCACATGCGACTGCATGCCATGCCTCTCAAAAACAAGTGCGCAACACCGGCGCGAAAATGAGGCTCTGCCTATGCTTTGGGAAAGCCCCTAAAGAATAAGGTGTCTAAAACAGTGCCTGCCGATATTATTATATCAAAATACCCAAATAAAATGATTCCTCAAGGCTAAATATGTGTTAATAATGAATCGATTTAGCCCAGAAAAAGTCTACAGTCTTAATAAGCCCTTGTGAAGCCCTTATTTACGATCGTAATAAACATGGCTTACCGGATCCCATAGGGAAAATGACAGCTTCCAGCATTACATCGTCTTGTTAGAATGTGTCATACCTCAAGCAGCAAGAGACTGCTCACTGTTCCCCCAACTGAAGTTAATTGCTCTCAACAGTCCTGTGTGGAACAGCCATGGATTTTAGTGACGGTTGCTAAAATCATTTTCCTCATACAAACAGAAATCTTCATCTCTTTTCTGTTTCTGAGTAAATAGTACATACCAGCACTATTTCAAAATAACAAACTCTTGATTGAATAATAAAAACTACAGTTAAACACTAAAAAACTCTAAGCCATCTCCGTGGAGATGTTGCCTGTACAACGGCAAAGAGAATGACTGGGGTAGGCGGAGCCTAGGAGGGATCATGTGACCAGCTTTGGTGGGCTCTTTGCCATTTCCTGTTGGGGAAGAGAATATCCCACAAGTAAGGATGACGCCGTGGACCGGACACACCTATGTTGGAGAAATAATAGTTCTACAACTTATCGTTTATACTTCTCACCGTAACATTGTTGTAGTTGAAAAAAAGAGGAATAGAAAACCTGTAAGAGACTTTATGTAAATACCTGTATCCCAGGGCTTCAACATATCTTAGTCTGTAAATTTTAAGATTTTTCTCTCGGAGGAACCCAACCTCTAATACCAATTTTCTCTGTTTGCACCATCTGATTGCACACTGTAGCTGCTTGTGCAGATCTCTGAAACAATCTGCTTGTTGCACTTTTGGTAGCAGAAACATCGCACATTTATTTTTGGATCTGTGATGTGGCAGAGACTTTGTTTTCTTGGGCAAATTTAACTTGTGGTGATAACTCTGATCCTGTTCAAGAAAAAAAAAACACTGCTAAAAAGAAAATTCATACTTGTATCTGGTTTGTGAACTTGTAATTAAAGGGACACTGAACCCAATTTTTTTTCTTTCATGATTCAGATAGAGAATGCAATTTTAAGCAACTTTCTAATTTACTCTTATTATCAAATTTTCTTCATTCTCTTTGTATCTTTATTTGAAATGCAAGAATGTATGTTTAGATGCCGGCCCATTTTTGGTGAACAACCTGGGTTGTTCTTGCTGATTGGTGGATAAATTCATCCACCAATAAAAAAAAATGATGTCCAGAGATCTGAACCAAAAAAAAAGCTTAGATGCCTTCTTTTTCAAATAAAGATAGCAAGAGAACAAAGAAAATTTGATAATAGGAGTAAATTAGAAAGTTGCTTAAAATTGCATGCTCTATCTAAATCACGAAAGAAAAAAAACATAATTTATGCTTACCTGATAAATTTATTTCTCTTGTAGTGTATCCAGTCCACGGATCATCCATTACTTATGGGATATTCTCCTTCCCAACAGGAAGTTGCAAGAGGATCACCCAAGCAGAGCTGCTATATAGCTCCTCCCCTCACATGTCATATCCAGTCATTCGACCGAAACAAGACAAAAAAGGAGAAACCATAGGGTGCAGTGGTGACTGTAGTTTAATGAAAATTTAAACCTGCCTTAAAAGGACAGGGCGGGCCGTGGACTGGATACACTACAAGAGATTAAATTTATCAGGTAAGCATAAATTATGTTTTCTCTTGTTAAGTGTATCCAGTCCACGGATCATCCATTACTTATGGGATACCAATACCAAAGCTAAAGTACACGGATGATGGGAGGGACAAGGCAGGTACTTAAACGGAAGTGACCACTGCCTTTAAAAAAAAAAACCTCTCTCCCAAAAATAGCCTCCGAAGAAGCAAAGTATCAAATTTGTTAAATTTGAAAAAGTATGAAGCGCAGACCAAGACTCCGTCTCGTAAATCTGTTCAACAGAAGCCTCCTTCTAAAAAGGCCCAAGTGAAAACCACAGCTCTAGTAGAATGAGCTGTAATCCCTTCAGAAGGCTGCTGTCTAGCAGTCTCATAAGCTAAATGAATTATGCTTTTTAACCAAAAGGACAGAGAGGTTGCTGAAGTCTTTTGACCTCTCCTCTGTCCAGAATAGACAACAAACAAGGTGAATGTTTGATGAAAATCTGTAGTAGCTTGTAAGAAAAACTTTAAAGCACGAGCCACGTCCAAATTGTGTAATAGACGTTCCTTCTTTGAAGAAGGATTAGGATACAAGAACGGAACAACAATCTCTTGAGTGATATTCTTGTTAGATACCACCTTAGGTAAAAACCCAGGTTGGTACGTAGGACTACCTTATCCGTACGGAGGACCAGATAAGGAGAATCACATTGTAACGCAGATAACTCGGAGACTCTACGAGCCGAGGAAATATCTACCAAGAAAGAACTTTCCAAGATAAAAGTTTGATATCTATGGAATGAAAAAGTTCAAACGGAACTCCTAGAAGAACCTTAAGAACCAGGTTTAAGCTCCATGGCGAAGCAACAGTTTTAAAGCACAGGCTTGGTTCTAACCAAAGCCTGACCAAAAGCCTGAACGTCTAGAATACCTGCCAGACGCTTGTGCAAAAGAATAGACAGTAGAAATCTGTCCTTTTAAGGAACTAGCTGACAATCCTTTCTCAAAATCATCTTGGAGAAAAGATAATATCTTGGGAATCCAGACTTTACTCCATGAGTAACCCTTGGATTCATAACAATAAGATATTTACACCATATCTATGTTAAATTTTCCTAGAGACAGGCTTTCATGCCTGTATTAAGGTATCAATGACTGACTCGGAGAAGCCATGCTTTGATAACATCAAACGTTCAGTCTCCAGGCAGTCCAACTCAGATTAGTTATATTTAGATGGTTGAAAGGACCCTGAGGTAGAGGGTCCTGTCTCAGAAGCATAGACCGTGGTGGAAAGGATGACATGTCCACCAGATCTGCATACCAGGTCCTGCGTGGCCACGCAGGCGCTGTCAAAAAACGCCAAAGCACTCTCATGCTTGATTTTGTGCAAACACCTCCGGAGGGAATTCCCACTCCCCCGGATGAAAAGTCTGACGACTTAGAAAATCCGTCTCCCAGTTCTCAATACCTGGGATATGTATAGCTAATAGACAAGAGTGAGTCTCTGTCCAGAGAATAATTTTAAGACTTTTAACATCGCTAGGGAACTTTTGTTCCCCCTTGATGGTTGATGTAAGCCACGGTCGTGATATTGTCCGACTGAAATATGATGTACCTCATAGTTGCTAACTGAGGCCAAGTCTGAAGAGTATGGAATATCGCTCCCAGTTCCAGAATATTCATTAGAAGGAGGGTCTCCTCCTGAGTCCACTATCCCTGAGCCTTCAGGGAGTTCCAGACTGTATCCCAACCTAAAAGGCTGGCATCTGTTGTAACAATTGTCCCATCTGACCTGCGGAAGGTCATACCCTTGGACAGATGGACCCGAGATAGTCAGCAGAGAAAAGAATCTCTGATCTCTTGGTCCAGATTTAACAGGAGAACAAATCTGTGTAATCCCCGTTCCTCTGACTGAGCATGCATAGTTGCAGCGATCAGAAAAGTAGGCGTGCAAACGATACTATGTCCCTTGCCGCTACCATTAAGCCGATTACATTCATGTACTGAGCCACCAAAGGGCGCGGATGGAATGAAGAACAAGGCAGAAATTTAGAAACTTTGACAACCTTGACTCCGTCAGGTAAATTTTCTATCAGAATCCCTAGGAGGGAAACCCTTGAGATTGGGAATAGAGAACTCTTTCCTTGTTCACTTTCCACCCCTGCGATCTCAGAAATGCCATTACTACGTCCGTATGAAACTTGACAACTTGGATGTTTGACGCCTGTATCGGGATGTCGTCTAAATAAGGGGCCATTTTTATGCCCCGCGGTCTAAGGACCCCCAAAGCGACCCCAGAACCTCCATAAAGATTCTTGGGGCTGTAGTTAACCCAAAGGAAAAAGCTACAAACTGGTAATGCCTGTCTAGAAAGGCAAACATGAAAAACGATGGTGATCTTTATACATTGTAATGAGAGGATAAGCATCCTTCAAATCCATTGTAGTCCTCTATTGACTCTCCTAGATCATAGTTAAAATGGTACAAATAGTTTCCAACTTAAATGATGGAATCTAAGGAATTGGTTTAAGATCTTTAGATCCAAAATAGATCTGAAGGTTCCCTCTCCTTGAGAACCACAAACAGATTTGAGTAAAAATTCTATCCCTGTTCCTCCCCTGGAACTGGATGGGTCTCGTACACAGAGTAAGAATGCCTCTTTCTTTATCCTGTTTGCAGATAATTGTGAAAAGGGAAATCTCCCCTTTTTTTGGGGGGGGGAGCTTTGAAATCCAGAAGATATCTCTGGGATATAATTTCCAATGCCCAGGGATCCTGGGCCTCTCTCTCCCACGCCTGGGCGAAAAATGAAAGTCTTCCCCCTACAGGATCCGTTACCGGATAGGGAGCCGTTCTACATGCTGTCTTAGAGGCAACAGCAGGCCCCTTGGCCTGCTTATCTTTGTTCCAGGCCCGGTTGTCACCAGACCGTCTTGGACTAAGCAAAAGTTCCCTCTTGATTTGCCTTAGAGGAACTTGATGCCACGCCTGCCTTGAAGTTTCGAAAGGCACGAAAATTAGACTTTTTTGGCCTTTGATTTGGACCTGTCCTGAGGAAGGGCATTACCTTTTCCTCCAGTGATATTAGTAATAATCTCCTTCAAACCAGGGCCAAAAAGGCCTGCCCCTTGAAGGGAAGTTAAGTAGCTTATTTAGTAAAGTCACGACAGCTGACCATAATATAAGCCATAGCGCTGTGCGCGCCAGCATAGTAAAAAAAAACAGAATTCTTAGCCGTTAGTTTAGACAAAAAAAAAACAAGGCATCAGAAAACAAAGAAATTGGCTAGCTTAAGAGATCTAAGCTTGTCAAGTATTCATCCAATGGAGTCGCTACCTGTAAAGCCTCATCCAGAGACTCAAACCAGTACGCCGCAGCAGCAGTGACAAAAGCAATGCATGCAAGGGGCTGCAGGATAAACATTTTCCTAAGGTAACCCTCTAATTATTT